>NC_051861.1:59965899-60172816 GCF_015732765.1 Culex quinquefasciatus | reverse complement strand
GAAAGAAGGTTTAGCGTGAATCTTACTAAAACTTAGTTAAAAATCCTAAAAAAAATTGGTTGTTTTTTCAACCACATTTTTTAAAGTTAGAAATCATAAAAAATCATTGTCCAAAAAATAGTCAATCTAGCTAAATTATTAGTAAATTTTACTAATTTGTAAGCTGGAAAAATGCTGTCAGTCCCAAAAGCTGTTTGTTTTCAGAAAATCTGTAAGCTATTTTAGCTAGATTTTAAGGTATTCTTGTGAGCTTTATGGCTAGCCCTGCGAGTTTTTAGACTATTTCAACTATTTTTAGAGAATAATTTTCAAAATTTTCCATTGATGGCTGCGAATCCACATATTTTCACAAATCTTTTTAGCTAGTTTAGCTAACTTTGCCACTATTTTTGGCATGTGCTATGGTTAGAATAGCTACTTTTCTGCTATTTCAACAAGTTTTTATTTCAAAGCCTCCATTGCTGCTCGCAAATCTTGCTCTATGCACCCAGCCTTTTAGCTGATTTATCGCGTTTCTTATTTGATCTTGCCACGTTTCTCGGTACATCCAGCTAATTTTTCGACTGTTTTAACTAGTAATTTTGAAATCACTTTTAAAAAAATCCGTTGCTGCCTGCAAAGCTGGTTCTTTTTACCAAGAGTTTTTGCTGGTGTAGCATGCTTTTCCGCTATTCTTGGTACGATTTTTGGTAGTCCAGCAAATTATTTGAGTGTTTCAATAGATTCCAGGCTTTTGAACTTTGTTATAATTGACCATCCTAATTGCACGGCTCTGTTAAGATATTCTATTGACATATAAAAAAAAAACAAAAAAAAAAACAAAAATTCAAAAATACAAAAATACAAAAATTAATTAATTCAACTTAATTTAATTCAATTTAACTAAATTCAACTTAATTCAACTTAAGTTAACTTAATTTAACTTAATTTAACTTAATTTAACTGAATTTAACTTAATTTAACTTAATTTAAAGTAATTCAACTTAATTAAACTTATTTTAAATTAAATTAACATTATTTAACTCTATTTTTTATGTGCTTCAAAGGCATAAGTTGTCCTGCTCGTTCGGATCTGTCAAACATTGGCCAGTCTATCTCTCGACATTCTGTACCCGTAGCCTTCCCCCCCCCCCACGTATACAAAAGTGGAGTGCACCCTTACCAAAAATCATGATTTTTGAGTTCCAAATCCCACTTTTCATACGATTTTGAGTACTACAACCATAAAAATGGTTATATGGGTTGAACTGAAAAATTCGTATGAAAAGTGAGATTGGAACTCAAATCATGATAAAAGTGAATATCGCCAGCTTCCACCTCCTCGGCCAAAGGGTTCACGGCAAAGGATGCCCCACTTTTTACCTACGCATCGTCCAAACAAAAATTAGAGGCTCAACTTCTAACTTCTTTCCCTCAACCCAAAAACTTCTCACCTAATCAACTGTAGATCTCGGCCCGCAGAAAGTCTTCCTGGCTTTTAATTCATTCACTCACGCACCACCACCACCTTTTGCACTTGCACTTTCAACTTTCAAACTCCGCGAACTGAGCGGCTCAAACAGGATCAAACATGATACGAGACGTTCTCTTGCTTTGTTTTGGTCTCGAACTGACGATCTGTCGAAAATCCATGCTTTCGGTTCCAGCTAGTTTTCCGGTAAAAATACGCAAAATTGTGCTGAAACACCATTATTTTAGTAAAATCTTTCCTGTCATTTAGATTTGGGCTGTCAGTTTTGGATAGCAAATCAGCAATCAGAGTTAGCTGTTTCGCCAATCCCATGTTGGTAAATTTACCTGTAATTTTAGCTAATTTAACCAAAAAAAATCACTGTTTCACCAATTTGAAGCCAGCTTATTTGAATTGTTTTGAATTGTATATAATAAAAAATGTTTTTAGAAGTTGGGAATGTACATTTCACAAAACGTCCAATAGAGTTATCTACGATCGCATGAATTGCGTGTACGTACACGAAAAAGATTGTGGTTAAATTTTGAACCTACCAGTAAAACAAATGGCGTGCTACTGTGCGTGAGATCGGGCTTAGATAACTCTATATTACGCGTTCGCACACTAGGGTACCATTTCATTTTGCTGGCCTATCCCACTGTTACACAACGATAACTGTCACCAGAGCAAGTGAGATAGACTGTTTGTTTACATGAATGGTTTCGCCCTTTTAAAAAGTTACTACGGAACTATTTAGGACACAGGGCTGTAACCAGTGTGAGTGTTGTGTACAATAATTGATGTGACTCGTCGCGAATTTTGTGTTAAATTATTTAAATGTAAATTATTATGCCAAGAAGACGTTGTGTTTGTCGACGGGAAGTTACCAGGACGCCGTCCAGCAAGCAAGAAACCCGAAGCTGGAAGTCCCACACCGTGCGTCGTTACCGCTAGTCACCACCAGGAGCGCTGCTGCATAACATCGCATGGGCGGCCATTGGGGGTGGTGAATGTGCGTAATCCTTGAGGATGACAGGATGAGGAGGAGATGGGTTGGCGCGTAATAGGTCAGGGTTCGGGATTTTGGTCTGATCGTTGCTCGGTCATTAAGTCCGGATATCTACCGCGGAAAGGTTGTCGCCAATAGCAACCCTCACTCGCGAAGTCAGTGTACCAGTGTTGAAGTAGTGAATCCTTGGAGGATTGGGAAGTGCCCGGAAGAGCTACATCCGTGGCCGTGCCGAGAGCAGGAGTTTCCCGTAGGAGATTTGGACATCCAGGTATGACCGGAAAACCCCCAGGAAAATCCCCGAACAAACCCCTAGCCTGACAATACCCTAACCGCCATTTTGAATCCCTCAACCAGGACCCCTTTGTGTTCCTTTGTTCACTTCGTGAACACCGCTTGATTTCACCCCGGCCGTACGACATCCGGCCCGGTGAACCATATGTACGAGCCATCAGCGTTTCGCTGGACAGTGCTCAACCGCCAGGCCGTTACCGTTATACCCGCGAACCCTAACCCCGGACTGTTCCGACGGAGTCCCCGGACACCGTCGAAGCCTGTTGCACGTCACCAAGCACAGGAAGGGCGCGAACGGCTGGCGAGGGTCCGTGAAGGCTGCAGCCGAAACGTCGGAGGGTCCATCCGACTGACGTAGAAGCCACCCTTGGCAGAGCGCCGGAGGAGCGTCGACGACAGCAGGAAGGAGCAGCGACGACGGCAGAGCGGCGAGAACGGGGCCCCGAACGCGTGCACCGGAAGTGCGAAGAGAGGAAGAGGACGTGTGAGGTAGGAGTATTTATAAGGATGTGGGACGGGACGTGTGAGCTAGTGGAAGTTTGGAAGGGATTCCCGGAATAAATCGTCGACTGTGCACGAAATAAAAGTAGTTTCCTAGGTAAATGCAGTGTTTTCTTGGTATTTGAGTAATTTCGAGCGTCACGCCGACCCTGGGTATTTTAAGGGAGAGTCCCATCGGTTTTGTACGCCCTGACACCGGAAGCACATCTCTTACAAGGTTAGTTCACTTCGAGTATGGACTGGGAGTGAACACCAGTTGTTATAGGGCCAGTACGCAGCTCGAAAAGGAAAGGAGTCAAGAAACATTTTTACGAACAGCAGAACAACGGAGCGATTTTTTGGGGGCTTTTCTACACCATCTCTGGCTAGCACTGCTGTTGTTGCCCATTTGAAATTTTCCTTGACTGGTTTCTTACCAAGTGCATACACTGCTTCAAGTGGTAGAAATCTTCCACACGGAAAGAAGGTTTATCGTGAATCTTACTAAATTTCGGTTAAAAATCCTAAAAAATTGGTTGTTTTTCAACCACCAATTTCTTTAGCTGGAAATCCTAAAATAAATCCTGGATTTGACAGCTGGATCTAGGTCCTAAAAATGATAAATCCAGCTAAATTTTTAGTAAATTTTACTAATTTGCAAGCTGGAAAAATGCTGTCAGTCTCAAAAGCTGTATGTTTTGAGAAGGTCTGTTAGCTATTTTAGCTAGATTTTATGGTATTCTAGGAAATTTTATAGTTAGCCCAGCAAGTTTTTAGGCTGTTTCAACTAGTTTTTTTGGAATCATTCTCAAAATTTTCCATTGATGGCTGCGAAGCCAGGTATTTTCACACATCTTTTTAGCTAGTTTAGCTAACTTTGCCACTATTCTTGGTAGTTGTTTGGTTGAAATAGCTAATTTTTCCACTATTTCTACAAGTTTTCTTTCAAAAGCCTCCGTTGCTGCCTGCAAAGCACGCATTATTCACCCAGCCTTTTGGCTGATTTAGCTCGTTTCTTTTTTGTTCTTGCTTCGTTTTTCGGTAAGTCCAGCTTATTTTTCGATTTTTTTAACTGGTAATTTCGAAATCATTTTAAAAATCCCTTGCTGCCTGTAAAGTTGTTTTTGAATTTTCAAAAACACTTTTTGCTGGTGTAGCATGATTTCCCGCTATTCTTGGTACGTTTTTTGGTAGAGTAAGTTCTTTGGATGTTTCAATAGTTTCCAGGCTTTTTAAACTACGTTATAGTTTATCATCCTAATAGTACGCCTGTGTTGCGATGTTCTATTGACAAATAAAAAAAATAAAATACAGTAATACAGTAATACAAAAATACAAAAATACAAAAATACAAAAATACAAAAATACAAAAATACAAAAATACAAAAATACAAAAATACAAAAATACAAAAATACAAAAATATAAAAATACAAAAATACAAAAATACAAAAATACAAAAATACAAAAATACATAAATACATAAATACAAAAATACAAAAATACAAAAATACAAAATACAAAAAAATACAAAATACAAAAATACAAAAATACAAAAATACAAAAAATACAAAAATACAAAAATACAAAAATACAAAATACAAAAATACAAAAATACAAAAATACAAAAATACAAAAATACAAAAATACAAAAATACAAAAATACAAAAATACAAAAATACAAAAATACAAAAATACATAAATACAAAAATACAAAAATACAAAAATACAAAAATACAAAAATACAAAAATACAAAAATACAAAAATACAAAAATACAAAAATATAAAAATACAAAAATACAAATTAATTTTACTTAATTTTACTGAATTTTACTTAATTTTACTGAATTTTACTGAATTTTACTTAATTTTACTGAATTTTACTTAATTTTACTGAATTTTACTTAATTTTACTTAATTTTGCTTAAATTTACTTAGTTTTACTTAATTTTACTTAATTTTACTTAATTTTACTTAATTTTCTTAATTTTACTTAATTTTAATTAATTTTAATTAATTTTGCTTAATTTAAATTTAATTTATTAATTTAACTTAATTTTTTAAATTTTACAAAATTTATCTTATCACAACTTAATTTTACTTAATTGTAGTTAATTTTACTAAATTTTACTTAATTTTACTTAGTTTTACTTAATTTTACTGAATTTTACTGAATTTTACTGAATTTTACTTAATTTTACTGAATTTTACTTAATTTTACTGAATTTTACTTAATTTTACTTAATTTTACTTAAATTTACTTAGTTTTACTTAATTTTACTTAATTTTACTTAATTTTACTTAATTTTACTTAATTTTACTTAATTTTTCTTAATTTTACTTAATTTTACTTAATTTTACTTAATTTTACTTAATTTTACTTAATTTTACTTAATTTTACTTAATTTTACTTAATTTTACTTAGCTTTACCTGATTTTACCTAATTTTACTTAATTTTACTTAATTTTACTTAATTTTACTTAATTTTACATAATTTTACTTAATTTTACTTAATTTTACTTAATTTTACATAATTTTACTTAATTTTACTTAATTTTACTTAATTTTACTTAATTTTACTTAATTTTACTTAATTTTACTTAATTTTACTTAATTTTACTTAATTTTACCTAATTTTAATTAATTTTAATTAATTTTGCTTAATTTAAATTTAATTTATTAATTTAACTTAATTTTTTAAATTTTACAAAATTTATCTTATCACAACTTAATTTTACTTAATTGTAGTTAATTTTACTAAATTTTACTTAATTTTACTTAGTTTTACTTAATTTTACTTAATTTTACTTAATTTTACTTAATTTTACTTAATTTTACTTAATTTTACTTAATTTTACTTAATTTTACTTAATTTTACTTAATTTTACTTAATTTTACTTAATTTTACTTAATATTACTTAATTTTACTTAATTTGACTTAATTTAATTAATTTTAGTTAATTTTACATAATTTACATAATTTTGCTTAAATTTACTTAATTTTGCTTAATTTTTCTTAATTTTGCTTAATTTTATTAATTTCACTAAATTTAACTTAACACAACTTAATTTTACTAAATTTGGACAAATTCAAATAAATTACACTAAAAATAACTATTTTCAACTAAATTTATCTGAATTAAACTAAATTTTGGCTTAATTTAACTTATTTTTATAAACTCTTCTTAATTTAACTAAAATTAACTAATTTAATAAAACTTAAATTGATTAAACTTAATTTCACTTAATTTAACATAATTGAACTTCATTTAACTTCGTTTCTAACAATATTTAACACTATTTTTTGATGTGCTTTAAAGGCGTTAAGGGCCCTATTTGTTCGGATTTGTCAAACATCGGCCAATCTATGTCTAGACATTCTGTACCAGCCGCCTCCAGGTGGACAGATGTCCATACAAAAAGTAGAGTGTGGACAACCAGTCTCCCCTTTCCCTGCCAAAGTGTTCACGTGGTTTAGGGATGCCCCCACTTTATGTTAAGTACATTTTTTTCGCATCCTCCAAACAGTAACGAGAGGCTCAACTTCTAACCACATTCGCTCAACACAAAAAACTTCTCACCTTATCAACTGAAACATTCCTTCAGGTGCCGATGCGCAGAAAATCTTCCTGGCTTTTAATTTATTCACTCACACAACACATTCTATCACCACTTGCACTTGCACTTGCAACACACATAATCATCAAAAAAAAAA
Organism: Culex quinquefasciatus; assembly: GCF_015732765.1. NCBI lineage: Eukaryota > Metazoa > Arthropoda > Insecta > Diptera > Culicidae > Culex > Culex quinquefasciatus. Next base: position 60,165,868 of record NC_051861.1, on the reverse strand, counting down.
CTTCACGAACTGAGCGGCTCAAACAGGATCGAACACGACACAGGACGTTGCTTTGTTTTGTTCTCGAACTGATGATCTGTCAAAATCCATGCTGCCGGTTCCAGCTAGTTTTTTGGTAATTTTACGCAAAATTGTGCTGAAACACCATTATTTTTGGTAAAATCTCTCCTGTCATTTTGGTTTGGGCTGTCAGTTTTGGAAAGCAAATCAGCAATCAGGGTTAGCTATTTCACCAATTCCAGATTGGTAAATTTAGCTGAAATTTTAGCTGATTCAACCAAAAAAATCACTGTTTCACCAATTTGAAGCCAGCTAATTTGAATTGCTAAATTTTAGATGGAATTCCTTTCCGTGCAGTTACGACGATCTAGCACAGTTCTAACAAAGCTGGAAATTCTTACAGCATTCTAGCAGAAATGCACCACCGTCCTAGCAGGGTTCTAGCAGAACCAGCTCTGCTGTATTTCTCCCCATCGCCCGAATCGAAAATTTGCCACCATTTCAACATGCTTCTTGCATAGTTCTTTGGCAGACTGGTCATGAGTAACATAACCTCTATCAGTTATATATCCAGAGTTTTTTTAAAAAAAGGTCCTATAATCTATTGTGTTTTATATGTTTATAGGACCTATTCAAAAGACTCTAAATGTTAAACAGTACAATTTATTAAAAATATTACTTTTATTGCATGAACTGTTTGATAAACTTGATAAACTGTTTATGTTGAATAAACACTGAAGTTACAATATTTATTCTTAATATTAAATCAAGTCCGTGGAAAATAATGTAATATATAAGTGAGAATTCTAAGTACTATAATTGTAAACGTTAACCCCCTCCCCCTCCCCATTTGACTATTCTGATTTCTGCCGTTTGACTGTTTTGCCATTCAACTCTTCTGCTAATTAATTATTCTGCCGTTTGACTATTCTGCTGTTCTGCTGCTAATTAATTATTCTGCCATTTGACTATTCTGCCATTCAACTCTCCTGTTGATTAATTATTCTGCCATTTGACATTCTGCCATCTAACTATTCTGCCATTCAACTCTTCTGCTAATTAATTATTCTGCCATTTGACTATTCTGCCATTTGACTATTCTGCCAACTAACTATTCTGCCGTTTAATTTTCTGCTATTTATTTTTTTGCTGATCAACTTTCTGCCATTTAATTTTCTGTTAAATAATTTTCTGCTGATTAATTTTTCTGCTTATTAACATTCTGCCATTTAACTTTTCTGCTTTTTGATTTTTCTGCCTTTTAATTTTTCTGCCTTTTGATTATTCGGCTCTTTGACTTATTCTGCCAATTAATTTTCTGCCATTTAATTTAAGAATTTAAGAATTTAAGAATTTAAGAATTTAAGAATTTAAGAATTTAGAATTTAAATTTAAGAATTTAAGAATTTAAGAATTTAAGAATTTAAGAATTTAAGAATTTAAGAATTTAAGAATTTAAGAATTTAAGAATTTAAGAATTTAAGAATTTAAGAATTTAAGAATTTAAGAATTTAAGAATTTAAGAATTTAAGAATTTAAGAATTTAAATTTAAGAATTTAAGAATTTAATTTAGAATTTAAGAATTTAAGAATTTAAGAATTTAAGAATTTAAGAATTTAAGAATTTAAGAATTTAAGAATTTAAGAATTTAAGAATTTAAGAATTTAAGAATTTAAGAATTTAAGAATTTAAGAATTTAAGAATTTAAGAATTTAAGAATTTAAGAATTTAAGAATTTAATTTAGAATTTAAGAATTTAAGAATTTAGAATTTAAGAATTTAAGAATTTAAGAATTTAAAATTTAAGAATTTAAGAATTTAAAATTTAAATTTAAGAATTTAAGAATTTAAGAATTTAAGAATTTAAGAATTTAAGAATTTAAGAATTTAAGAATTTAAAATTTAAGAATTTAAATTTAGAATTTAAGAATTTAATTTAGAATTTAAGAATTTAAGAATTTAAGAATTTAAAATTTAAGAATTTAAAAAATTTAAGAATTTAAGAATTTAAGAATTTAAGAATTTAAGAATTTAAATTTAAGAATTTAAAATTTAAGAATTTAAGAATTTAAGAATTTAAGAATTTAAGAATTTAAGAATTTAAGAATTTAAGAATTTAAGAATTTAAGAATTTAAGAATTTAAGAATTTAAGAATTTAAGAATTTAAGAATTTAAGAATTTAAGAATTTAAGAATTTAAGAATTTAAGAATTTAAGAATTTAAATTTAAGAATTTAAGAATTTAAGAATTTAAGAATTTAAGAATTTAAGAATTTAAGAATTTAAGAATTTAAGAATTTAAGAATTTAAGAATTTAAGAATTTAAGAATTTAAGAATTTAAGAATTTAAGAATTTAAGAATTTAAGAATTTAAGAATTTAAGAATTTAAGAATTTAAGAATTTAAGAATTTAAGAATTTAAGAATTTAAGAATTTAAATTTAAGAATTTAAGAATTTAAGAATTTAAGAATTTAAGAATTTAAGAATTTAAGAATTTAAGAATTTAAGAATTTAAGAATTTAAGAATTTAAGAATTTAAGAATTTAAGAATTTAAGAATTTAAGAATTTAAGAATTTAAGAATTTAAGAATTTAAGAATTTAAGAATTTAAGAATTTAAGAATTTAAGAATTTAAGAATTTAATTTAAGAATTTAAGAATTTAAGAATTTAAGAATTTAAGAATTTAAGAATTTAAATTTAAGAATTTAAGAATTTAAGAATTTAAGAATTTAAGAATTTAAGAATTTAAGAATTTAAGAATTTAAATTTAAGAATTTAAGAATTTAAGAATTTAAGAATTTAAGAATTTAAGAATTTAAGAATTTAAGAATTTAAGAATTTAAGAATTTAAGAATTTAAGAATTTAAGAATTTAAGAATTTAAGAATTTAAGAATTTAAGAATTTAAGAATTTAAGAATTTAAGAATTTAAGAATTTAAGAATTTAAGAATTTAAGAATTTAAGAATTTAAGAATTTAAGAATTTAAGAATTTAAGAATTTAAGAATTTAAGAATTTAAGAATTTAAGAATTTAAGAATTTAAGAATTTAAGAATTTAAGAATTTAAGAATTTAAGAATTTAAGAATTTAAGAATTTAAGAATTTAAGAATTTAAGAATTTAAGAATTTAAGAATTTAAGAATTTAAGAATTTAAGAATTTAAGAATTTAAGAATTTAAGAATTTAAGAATTTAAGAATTTAAGAATTTAAGAATTTAAGAATTTAAGAATTTAAGAATTTAAGAATTTAAGAATTTAAGAATTTAAGAATTTAAGAATTTAAGAATTTAAGAATTTAAGAATTTAAGAATTTAAGAATTTAAGAATTTAAGAATTTAAGAATTTAAGAATTTAAGAATTTAAGAATTTAAGAATTTAAGAATTTAAGAATTTAAGAATTTAAGAATTTAAGAATTTAAGAATTTAAGAATTTAAGAATTTAAGAATTTAAGAATTTAAGAATTTAAGAATTTAAGAATTTAAGAATTTAAGAATTTAAGAATTTAAGAATTTAAGAATTTAAGAATTTAAGAATTTAAGAATTTAAGAATTTAAGAATTTAAGAATTTAAGAATTTAAGAATTTAAGAATTTAAGAATTTAAGAATTTAAGAATTTAAGAATTTAAGAATTTAAGAATTTAAGAATTTAAGAATTTAAGAATTTAAGAATTTAAGAATTTAAGAATTTAAGAATTTAAGAATTTAAGAATTTAAGAATTTAAGAATTTAAGAATTTAAGAATTTAAGAATTTAAGAATTTAAGAATTTAAGAATTTAAGAATTTAAGAATTTAAGAATTTAAGAATTTAAGAATTTAAGAATTTAAGAATTTAAGAATTTAAGAATTTAAGAATTTAAGAATTTAAGAATTTAAGAATTTAAGAATTTAAGAATTTAAGAATTTAAGAATTTAAGAATTTAAGAATTTAAGAATTTAAGAATTTAAGAATTTAAGAATTTAAGAATTTAAGAATTTAAGAATTTAAGAATTTAAGAATTTAAGAATTTAAGAATTTAAGAATTTAAGAATTTAAGAATTTAAGAATTTAAGAATTTAAGAATTTAAGAATTTAAGAATTTAAGAATTTAAGAATTTAAGAATTTAAGAATTTAAGAATTTAAGAATTTAAGAATTTAAGAATTTAAGAATTTAATTTAAAATTTAAGAATTTAAGAATTTAAGAATTTAAGAATTTAAGAATTTAAGAATTTAAGAATTTAAGAATTTAAGAATTTAAGAATTTAAGAATTTAAGAATTTAAGAATTTAAGAATTTAAGAATTTAAGAATTTAAGAATTTAAGAATTTAAGAATTTAAGAATTTAAGAATTTAAGAATTTAAGAATTTAAGAATTTAAGAATTTAAGAATTTAAGAATTTAAGAATTTAAGAATTTAAGAATTTAAGAATTTAAGAATTTAAGAATTTAAGAATTTAAGAATTTAAGAATTTAAGAATTTAAGAATTTAAGAATTTAAGAATTTAAGAATTTAAGAATTTAAGAATTTAAGAATTTAAGAATTTAAGAATTTAAGAATTTAAGAATTTAAGAATTTAAGAATTTAAGAATTTAAGAATTTAAGAATTTAAGAATTTAAGAATTTAAGAATTTAAGAATTTAAGAATTTAAGAATTTAAGAATTTAAGAATTTAAGAATTTAAGAATTTAAGAATTTAAGAATTTAAGAATTTAAGAATTTAAGAATTTAAGAATTTAAGAATTTAAGAATTTAAGAATTTAAGAATTTAAGAATTTAAGAATTTAAGAATTTAAGAATTTAGAATTTAAGAATTTAAGAATTTAAGAATTTAAGAATTTAAGAATTTAAGAATTTAAGAATTTAAGAATTTAAGAATTTAAGAATTTAAGAATTTAAGAATTTAAGAATTTAAGAATTTAAGAATTTAAGAATTTAAGAATTTAAGAATTTAAGAATTTAAGAATTTAAGAATTTAAGAATTTAAGAATTTAAGAATTTAAGAATTTAAGAATTTAAGAATTTAAGAATTTAAGAATTTAAGAATTTAAGAATTTAAGAATTTAAGAATTTAAGAATTTAAGAATTTAAGAATTTAAGAATTTAAGAATTTAAGAATTTAAGAATTTAAGAATTTAAGAATTTAAGAATTTAAGAATTTAAGAATTTAAGAATTTAAGAATTTAAGAATTTAAGAATTTAAGAATTTAAGAATTTAAGAATTTAAGAATTTAAGAATTTAAGAATTTAAGAATTTAAGAATTTAAGAATTTAAGAATTTAAGAATTTAAGAATTTAAGAATTTAAGAATTTAAGAATTTAAGAATTTAAGAATTTAAGAATTTAAGAATTTAAGAATTTAAGAATTTAAGAATTTAAGAATTTAAGAATTTAAGAATTTAAGAATTTAAGAATTTAAGAATTTAAGAATTTAAGAATTTAAGAATTTAAGAATTTAAGAATTTAAGAATTTAAGAATTTAAGAATTTAAGAATTTAAGAATTTAAGAATTTAAGAATTTAAGAATTTAAGAATTTAAGAATTTAAGAATTTAAGAATTTAAGAATTTAAGAATTTAAGAATTTAAGAATTTAAGAATTTAAGAATTTAAGAATTTAAGAATTTAAGAATTTAAGAATTTAAGAATTTAAGAATTTAAGAATTTAAGAATTTAAGAATTTAAGAATTTAAGAATTTAAGAATTTAAGAATTTAAGAATTTAAGAATTTAAGAATTTAAGAATTTAAGAATTTAAGAATTTAAGAATTTAAGAATTTAAGAATTTAAGAATTTAAGAATTTAAGAATTTAAGAATTTAAGAATTTAAGAATTTAAGAATTTAAGAATTTAAGAATTTAAGAATTTAAGAATTTAAGAATTTAAGAATTTAAGAATTTAAGAATTTAAGAATTTAAGAATTTAAGAATTTAAGAATTTAAGAATTTAAGAATTTAAGAATTTAAGAATTTAAGAATTTAAGAATTTAAGAATTTAAGAATTTAAGAATTTAAGAATTTAAGAATTTAAGAATTTAAGAATTTAAGAATTTAAGAATTTAAGAATTTAAGAATTTAAGAATTTAAGAATTTAAGAATTTAAGAATTTAAGAATTTAAGAATTTAAGAATTTAAGAATTTAAGAATTTAAGAATTTAAGAATTTAAGAATTTAAGAATTTAAGAATTTAAGAATTTAAGAATTTAAGAATTTAAGAATTTAAGAATTTAAGAATTTAAGAATTTAAGAATTTAAGAATTTAAGAATTTAAGAATTTAAGAATTTAAGAATTTAAGAATTTAAGAATTTAAGAATTTAAGAATTTAAGAATTTAAGAATTTAAGAATTTAAGAATTTAAGAATTTAAGAATTTAAGAATTTAAGAATTTAAGAATTTAAGAATTTAAGAATTTAAGAATTTAAGAATTTAAGAATTTAAGAATTTAAGAATTTAAGAATTTAAGAATTTAAGAATTTAAGAATTTAAGAATTTAAGAATTTAAGAATTTAAGAATTTAAGAATTTAAGAATTTAAGAATTTAAGAATTTAAGAATTTAAGAATTTAAGAATTTAAGAATTTAAGAATTTAAGAATTTAAGAATTTAAGAATTTAAGAATTTAAGAATTTAAGAATTTAAGAATTTAAGAATTTAAGAATTTAAGAATTTAAGAATTTAAGAATTTAAGAATTTAAGAATTTAAGAATTTAAGAATTTAAGAATTTAAGAATTTAAGAATTTAAGAATTTAAGAATTTAAGAATTTAAGAATTTAAGAATTTAAGAATTTAAGAATTTAAGAATTTAAGAATTTAAGAATTTAAGAATTTAAGAATTTAAGAATTTAAGAATTTAAGAATTTAAGAATTTAAGAATTTAAGAATTTAAGAATTTAAGAATTTAAGAATTTAAGAATTTAAGAATTTAAGAATTTAAGAATTTAAGAATTTAAGAATTTAAGAATTTAAGAATTTAAGAATTTAAGAATTTAAGAATTTAAGAATTTAAGAATTTAAGAATTTAAGAATTTAAGAATTTAAGAATTTAAGAATTTAAGAATTTAAGAATTTAAGAATTTAAGAATTTAAGAATTTAAGAATTTAAGAATTTAAGAATTTAAGAATTTAAGAATTTAAGAATTTAAGAATTTAAGAATTTAAGAATTTAAGAATTTAAGAATTTAAGAATTTAAGAATTTAAGAATTTAAGAATTTAAGAATTTAAGAATTTAAGAATTTAAGAATTTAAGAATTTAAGAATTTAAGAATTTAAGAATTTAAGAATTTAAGAATTTAAGAATTTAAGAATTTAAGAATTTAAGAATTTAAGAATTTAAGAATTTAAGAATTTAAGAATTTAAGAATTTAAGAATTTAAGAATTTAAGAATTTAAGAATTTAAGAATTTAAGAATTTAAGAATTTAAGAATTTAAGAATTTAAGAATTTAAGAATTTAAGAATTTAAGAATTTAAGAATTTAAGAATTTAAGAATTTAAGAATTTAAGAATTTAAGAATTTAAGAATTTAAGAATTTAAGAATTTAAGAATTTAAGAATTTAAGAATTTAAGAATTTAAGAATTTAAGAATTTAAGAATTTAAGAATTTAAGAATTTAAGAATTTAAGAATTTAAGAATTTAAGAATTTAAGAATTTAAGAATTTAAGAATTTAAGAATTTAAGAATTTAAGAATTTAAGAATTTAAGAATTTAAGAATTTAAGAATTTAAGAATTTAAGAATTTAAGAATTTAAGAATTTAAGAATTTAAGAATTTAAGAATTTAAGAATTTAAGAATTTAAGAATTTAAGAATTTAAGAATTTAAGAATTTAAGAATTTAAGAATTTAAGAATTTAAGAATTTAAGAATTTAAGAATTTAAGAATTTAAGAATTTAAGAATTTAAGAATTTAAGAATTTAAGAATTTAAGAATTTAAGAATTTAAGAATTTAAGAATTTAAGAATTTAAGAATTTAAGAATTTAAGAATTTAAGAATTTAAGAATTTAAGAATTTAAGAATTTAAGAATTTAAGAATTTAAGAATTTAAGAATTTAAGAATTTAAGAATTTAAGAATTTAAGAATTTAAGAATTTAAGAATTTAAGAATTTAAGAATTTAAGAATTTAAGAATTTAAGAATTTAAGAATTTAAGAATTTAAGAATTTAAGAATTTAAGAATTTAAGAATTTAAGAATTTAAGAATTTAAGAATTTAAGAATTTAAGAATTTAAGAATTTAAGAATTTAAGAATTTAAGAATTTAAGAATTTAAGAATTTAAGAATTTAAGAATTTAAGAATTTAAGAATTTAAGAATTTAAGAATTTAAGAATTTAAGAATTTAAGAATTTAAGAATTTAAGAATTTAAGAATTTAAGAATTTAAGAATTTAAGAATTTAAGAATTTAAGAATTTAAGAATTTAAGAATTTAAGAATTTAAGAATTTAAGAATTTAAGAATTTAAGAATTTAAGAATTTAAGAATTTAAGAATTTAAGAATTTAAGAATTTAAGAATTTAAGAATTTAAGAATTTAAGAATTTAAGAATTTAAGAATTTAAGAATTTAAGAATTTAAGAATTTAAGAATTTAAGAATTTAAGAATTTAAGAATTTAAGAATTTAAGAATTTAAGAATTTAAGAATTTAAGAATTTAAGAATTTAAGAATTTAAGAATTTAAGAATTTAAGAATTTAAGAATTTAAGAATTTAAGAATTTAAGAATTTAAGAATTTAAGAATTTAAGAATTTAAGAATTTAAGAATTTAAGAATTTAAGAATTTAAGAATTTAAGAATTTAAGAATTTAAGAATTTAAGAATTTAAGAATTTAAGAATTTAAGAATTTAAGAATTTAAGAATTTAAGAATTTAAGAATTTAAGAATTTAAGAATTTAAGAATTTAAGAATTTAAGAATTTAAGAATTTAAGAATTTAAGAATTTAAGAATTTAAGAATTTAAGAATTTAAGAATTTAAGAATTTAAGAATTTAAGAATTTAAGAATTTAAGAATTTAAGAATTTAAGAATTTAAGAATTTAAGAATTTAAGAATTTAAGAATTTAAGAATTTAAGAATTTAAGAATTTAAGAATTTAAGAATTTAAGAATTTAAGAATTTAAGAATTTAAGAATTTAAGAATTTAAGAATTTAAGAATTTAAGAATTTAAGAATTTAAGAATTTAAGAATTTAAGAATTTAAGAATTTAAGAATTTAAGAATTTAAGAATTTAAGAATTTAAGAATTTAAGAATTTAAGAATTTAAGAATTTAAGAATTTAAGAATTTAAGAATTTAAGAATTTAAGAATTTAAGAATTTAAGAATTTAAGAATTTAAGAATTTAAGAATTTAAGAATTTAAGAATTTAAGAATTTAAGAATTTAAGAATTTAAGAATTTAAGAATTTAAGAATTTAAGAATTTAAGAATTTAAGAATTTAAGAATTTAAGAATTTAAGAATTTAAGAATTTAAGAATTTAAGAATTTAAGAATTTAAGAATTTAAGAATTTAAGAATTTAAGAATTTAAGAATTTAAGAATTTAAGAATTTAAGAATTTAAGAATTTAAGAATTTAAGAATTTAAGAATTTAAGAATTTAAGAATTTAAGAATTTAAGAATTTAAGAATTTAAGAATTTAAGAATTTAAGAATTTAAGAATTTAAGAATTTAAGAATTTAAGAATTTAAGAATTTAAGAATTTAAGAATTTAAGAATTTAAGAATTTAAGAATTTAAGAATTTAAGAATTTAAGAATTTAAGAATTTAAGAATTTAAGAATTTAAGAATTTAAGAATTTAAGAATTTAAGAATTTAAGAATTTAAGAATTTAAGAATTTAAGAATTTAAGAATTTAAGAATTTAAGAATTTAAGAATTTAAGAATTTAAGAATTTAAGAATTTAAGAATTTAAGAATTTAAGAATTTAAGAATTTAAGAATTTAAGAATTTAAGAATTTAAGAATTTAAGAATTTAAGAATTTAAGAATTTAAGAATTTAAGAATTTAAGAATTTAAGAATTTAAGAATTTAAGAATTTAAGAATTTAAGAATTTAAGAATTTAAGAATTTAAGAATTTAAGAATTTAAGAATTTAAGAATTTAAGAATTTAAGAATTTAAGAATTTAAGAATTTAAGAATTTAAGAATTTAAGAATTTAAGAATTTAAGAATTTAAGAATTTAAGAATTTAAGAATTTAAGAATTTAAGAATTTAAGAATTTAAGAATTTAAGAATTTAAGAATTTAAGAATTTAAGAATTTAAGAATTTAAGAATTTAAGAATTTAAGAATTTAAGAATTTAAGAATTTAAGAATTTAAGAATTTAAGAATTTAAGAATTTAAGAATTTAAGAATTTAAGAATTTAAGAATTTAAGAATTTAAGAATTTAAGAATTTAAGAATTTAAGAATTTAAGAATTTAAGAATTTAAGAATTTAAGAATTTAAGAATTTAAGAATTTAAGAATTTAAGAATTTAAGAATTTAAGAATTTAAGAATTTAAGAATTTAAGAATTTAAGAATTTAAGAATTTAAGAATTTAAGAATTTAAGAATTTAAGAATTTAAGAATTTAAGAATTTAAGAATTTAAGAATTTAAGAATTTAAGAATTTAAGAATTTAAGAATTTAAGAATTTAAGAATTTAAGAATTTAAGAATTTAAGAATTTAAGAATTTAAGAATTTAAGAATTTAAGAATTTAAGAATTTAAGAATTTAAGAATTTAAGAATTTAAGAATTTAAGAATTTAAGAATTTAAGAATTTAAGAATTTAAGAATTTAAGAATTTAAGAATTTAAGAATTTAAGAATTTAAGAATTTAAGAATTTAAGAATTTAAGAATTTAAGAATTTAAGAATTTAAGAATTTAAGAATTTAAGAATTTAAGAATTTAAGAATTTAAGAATTTAAGAATTTAAGAATTTAAGAATTTAAGAATTTAAGAATTTAAGAATTTAAGAATTTAAGAATTTAAGAATTTAAGAATTTAAGAATTTAAGAATTTAAGAATTTAAGAATTTAAGAATTTAAGAATTTAAGAATTTAAGAATTTAAGAATTTAAGAATTTAAGAATTTAAGAATTTAAGAATTTAAGAATTTAAGAATTTAAGAATTTAAGAATTTAAGAATTTAAGAATTTAAGAATTTAAGAATTTAAGAATTTAAGAATTTAAGAATTTAAGAATTTAAGAATTTAAGAATTTAAGAATTTAAGAATTTAAGAATTTAAGAATTTAAGAATTTAAGAATTTAAGAATTTAAGAATTTAAGAATTTAAGAATTTAAGAATTTAAGAATTTAAGAATTTAAGAATTTAAGAATTTAAGAATTTAAGAATTTAAGAATTTAAGAATTTAAGAATTTAAGAATTTAAGAATTTAAGAATTTAAGAATTTAAGAATTTAAGAATTTAAGAATTTAAGAATTTAAGAATTTAAGAATTTAAGAATTTAAGAATTTAAGAATTTAAGAATTTAAGAATTTAAGAATTTAAGAATTTAAGAATTTAAGAATTTAAGAATTTAAGAATTTAAGAATTTAAGAATTTAAGAATTTAAGAATTTAAGAATTTAAGAATTTAAGAATTTAAGAATTTAAGAATTTAAGAATTTAAGAATTTAAGAATTTAAGAATTTAAGAATTTAAGAATTTAAGAATTTAAGAATTTAAGAATTTAAGAATTTAAGAATTTAAGAATTTAAGAATTTAAGAATTTAAGAATTTAAGAATTTAAGAATTTAAGAATTTAAGAATTTAAGAATTTAAGAATTTAAGAATTTAAGAATTTAAGAATTTAAGAATTTAAGAATTTAAGAATTTAAGAATTTAAGAATTTAAGAATTTAAGAATTTAAGAATTTAAGAATTTAAGAATTTAAGAATTTAAGAATTTAAGAATTTAAGAATTTAAGAATTTAAGAATTTAAGAATTTAAGAATTTAAGAATTTAAGAATTTAAGAATTTAAGAATTTAAGAATTTAAGAATTTAAGAATTTAAGAATTTAAGAATTTAAGAATTTAAGAATTTAAGAATTTAAGAATTTAAGAATTTAAGAATTTAAGAATTTAAGAATTTAAGAATTTAAGAATTTAAGAATTTAAGAATTTAAGAATTTAAGAATTTAAGAATTTAAGAATTTAAGAATTTAAGAATTTAAGAATTTAAGAATTTAAGAATTTAAGAATTTAAGAATTTAAGAATTTAAGAATTTAAGAATTTAAGAATTTAAGAATTTAAGAATTTAAGAATTTAAGAATTTAAGAATTTAAGAATTTAAGAATTTAAGAATTTAAGAATTTAAGAATTTAAGAATTTAAGAATTTAAGAATTTAAGAATTTAAGAATTTAAGAATTTAAGAATTTAAGAATTTAAGAATTTAAGAATTTAAGAATTTAAGAATTTAAGAATTTAAGAATTTAAGAATTTAAGAATTTAAGAATTTAAGAATTTAAGAATTTAAGAATTTAAGAATTTAAGAATTTAAGAATTTAAGAATTTAAGAATTTAAGAATTTAAGAATTTAAGAATTTAAGAATTTAAGAATTTAAGAATTTAAGAATTTAAGAATTTAAGAATTTAAGAATTTAAGAATTTAAGAATTTAAGAATTTAAGAATTTAAGAATTTAAGAATTTAAGAATTTAAGAATTTAAGAATTTAAGAATTTAAGAATTTAAGAATTTAAGAATTTAAGAATTTAAGAATTTAAGAATTTAAGAATTTAAGAATTTAAGAATTTAAGAATTTAAGAATTTAAGAATTTAAGAATTTAAGAATTTAAGAATTTAAGAATTTAAGAATTTAAGAATTTAAGAATTTAAGAATTTAAGAATTTAAGAATTTAAGAATTTAAGAATTTAAGAATTTAAGAATTTAAGAATTTAAGAATTTAAGAATTTAAGAATTTAAGAATTTAAGAATTTAAGAATTTAAGAATTTAAGAATTTAAGAATTTAAGAATTTAAGAATTTAAGAATTTAAGAATTTAAGAATTTAAGAATTTAAGAATTTAAGAATTTAAGAATTTAAGAATTTAAGAATTTAAGAATTTAAGAATTTAAGAATTTAAGAATTTAAGAATTTAAGAATTTAAGAATTTAAGAATTTAAGAATTTAAGAATTTAAGAATTTAAGAATTTAAGAATTTAAGAATTTAAGAATTTAAGAATTTAAGAATTTAAGAATTTAAGAATTTAAGAATTTAAGAATTTAAGAATTTAAGAATTTAAGAATTTAAGAATTTAAGAATTTAAGAATTTAAGAATTTAAGAATTTAAGAATTTAAGAATTTAAGAATTTAAGAATTTAAGAATTTAAGAATTTAAGAATTTAAGAATTTAAGAATTTAAGAATTTAAGAATTTAAGAATTTAAGAATTTAAGAATTTAAGAATTTAAGAATTTAAGAATTTAAGAATTTAAGAATTTAAGAATTTAAGAATTTAAGAATTTAAGAATTTAAGAATTTAAGAATTTAAAATTTAAGAATTTAAGAATTTAAGAATTTAAGAATTTAAGAATTTAAGAATTTAAGAATTTAAGAATTTAAGAATTTAAGAATTTAAGAATTTAAGAATTTAAGAATTTAAGAATTTAAGAATTTAAGAATTTAAGAATTTAAGAATTTAAGAATTTAAGAATTTAAGAATTTAAGAATTTAAGAATTTAAGAATTTAAGAATTTAAGAATTTAAGAATTTAAGAATTTAAGAATTTAAGAATTTAAGAATTTAAGAATTTAAGAATTTAAGAATTTAAGAATTTAAGAATTTAAGAATTTAAGAATTTAAGAATTTAAGAATTTAAGAATTTAAGAATTTAAGAATTTAAGAATTTAAGAATTTAAGAATTTAAGAATTTAAGAATTTAAGAATTTAAGAATTTAAGAATTTAAGAATTTAAGAATTTAAGAATTTAAGAATTTAAGAATTTAAGAATTTAAGAATTTAAGAATTTAAGAATTTAAGAATTTAAGAATTTAAGAATTTAAGAATTTAAGAATTTAAGAATTTAAGAATTTAAGAATTTAAGAATTTAAGAATTTAAGAATTTAAGAATTTAAGAATTTAAGAATTTAAGAATTTAAGAATTTAAGAATTTAAGAATTTAAGAATTTAAGAATTTAAGAATTTAAGAATTTAAGAATTTAAGAATTTAAGAATTTAAGAATTTAAGAATTTAAGAATTTAAGAATTTAAGAATTTAAGAATTTAAGAATTTAAGAATTTAAGAATTTAAGAATTTAAGAATTTAAGAATTTAAGAATTTAAGAATTTAAGAATTTAAGAATTTAAGAATTTAAGAATTTAAGAATTTAAGAATTTAAGAATTTAAGAATTTAAGAATTTAAGAATTTAAGAATTTAAGAATTTAAGAATTTAAGAATTTAAGAATTTAAGAATTTAAGAATTTAAAATTTAAGAATTTAAGAATTTAAGAATTTAAGAATTTAAGAATTTAAGAATTTAAGAATTTAAGAATTTAAGAATTTAAGAATTTAAGAATTTAAGAATTTAAGAATTTAAGAATTTAAGAATTTAAGAATTTAAGAATTTAAGAATTTAAGAATTTAAGAATTTAAGAATTTAAGAATTTAAGAATTTAAGAATTTAAGAATTTAAGAATTTAAGAATTTAAGAATTTAAGAATTTAAGAATTTAAGAATTTAAGAATTTAAGAATTTAAGAATTTAAGAATTTAAGAATTTAAGAATTTAAGAATTTAAGAATTTAAGAATTTAAGAATTTAAGAATTTAAGAATTTAAGAATTTAAGAATTTAAGAATTTAAGAATTTAAGAATTTAAGAATTTAAGAATTTAAGAATTTAAGAATTTAAGAATTTAAGAATTTAAGAATTTAAGAATTTAAGAATTTAAGAATTTAAGAATTTAAGAATTTAAGAATTTAAGAATTTAAGAATTTAAGAATTTAAGAATTTAAGAATTTAAGAATTTAAGAATTTAAGAATTTAAGAATTTAAGAATTTAAGAATTTAAGAATTTAAGAATTTAAGAATTTAAGAATTTAAGAATTTAAGAATTTAAGAATTTAAGAATTTAAGAATTTAAGAATTTAAGAATTTAAGAATTTAAGAATTTAAGAATTTAAGAATTTAAGAATTTAAGAATTTAAGAATTTAAGAATTTAAGAATTTAAGAATTTAAGAATTTAAGAATTTAAGAATTTAAGAATTTAAGAATTTAAGAATTTAAGAATTTAAGAATTTAAGAATTTAAGAATTTAAGAATTTAAGAATTTAAGAATTTAAGAATTTAAGAATTTAAGAATTTAAGAATTTAAGAATTTAAGAATTTAAGAATTTAAGAATTTAAGAATTTAAGAATTTAAGAATTTAAGAATTTAAGAATTTAAGAATTTAAGAATTTAAGAATTTAAGAATTTAAGAATTTAGAATTTAAGAATTTAAGAATTTAAGAATTTAAGAATTTAAGAATTTAAGAATTTAAGAATTTAAGAATTTAAGAATTTAAGAATTTAAGAATTTAAGAATTTAAAATTTAAGAATTTAAGAATTTAAGAATTTAAAATTTAAGAATTTAAGAATTTAAGAATTTAAGAATTTAAGAATTTAAGAATTTAAGAATTTAAGAATTTAAGAATTTAAGAATTTAAGAATTTAAGAATTTAAGAATTTAAGAATTTAAGAATTTAAGAATTTAAGAATTTAAGAATTTAAGAATTTAAGAATTTAAGAATTTAAGAATTTAAGAATTTAAGAATTTAAGAATTTAAGAATTTAAGAATTTAAGAATTTAAGAATTTAAGAATTTAAGAATTTAAGAATTTAAGAATTTAAGAATTTAAATTTAAGAATTTAAGAATTTAAGAATTTAAGAATTTAAGAATTTAAGAATTTAAGAATTTAAAATTTAAGAATTTAAGAATTTAAGAATTTAAGAATTTAAGAATTTAAGAATTTAAGAATTTAAGAATTTAAATTTAAGAATTTAAGAATTTAAGAATTTAAGAATTTAGAATTTAAGAATTTAAGAATTTAAGAATTTAAGAATTTAAGAATTTAAAATTTAAGAATTTAAGAATTTAATTTAAATTTAAGAATTTAAGAATTTAAAATTTAAGAATTTAAATTTAAATTTAAGAATTTAAGAATTTAAGAATTTAAGAATTTAAGAATTTAAGAATTTAAGAATTTAAAATTTAATTTAAATTTAAGAATTTAAGAATTTAAGAATTTAAGAATTTAAGAATTTAAGAATTTAAGAATTTAAGAATTTAAGAATTTAAGAATTTAATTTAAATTTAAGAATTTAAGAATTTAAGAATTTAAGAATTTAAGAATTTAAGAATTTAAGAATTTAAGAATTTAAGAATTTAAGAATTTAAGAATTTAAGAATTTAAGAATTTAAGAATTTAAGAATTTAAGAATTTAAGAATTTAAGAATTTAAGAATTTAGAATTTAAGAATTTAAGAATTTAAGAATTTAAGAATTTAAGAATTTAAGAATTTAAGAATTTAAGAATTTAAGAATTTAAGAATTTAAGAATTTAAGAATTTAAGAATTTAAGAATTTAAGAATTTAAGAATTTAAGAATTTAAAATTTAAGAATTTAAGAATTTAAGAATTTAAGAATTTAAGAATTTAAAATTTAAGAATTTAAATTTAAGAATTTAAGAATTTAAGAATTTAAGAATTTAAGAATTTAAGAATTTAAGAATTTAAGAATTTAAGAATTTAAAATTTAAGAATTTAAGAATTTAAGAATTTAAGAATTTAAGAATTTAAGAATTTAAGAATTTAAGAATTTAAGAATTTAAGAATTTAAGAATTTAAGAATTTAAGAATTTAAGAATTTAAGAATTTAGAATTTAAGAATTTAAGAATTTAAGAATTTAGAATTTAAGAATTTAAGAATTTAAGAATTTAAGAATTTAAGAATTTAAGAATTTAAGAATTTAAGAATTTAAGAATTTAAGAATTTAAGAATTTAAGAATTTAAGAATTTAAGAATTTAAGAATTTAAGAATTTAAGAATTTAAGAATTTAAGAATTTAAGAATTTAAGAATTTAAGAATTTAAGAATTTAAAATTTAAGAATTTAAGAATTTAAGAATTTAAGAATTTAAGAATTTAAGAATTTAAGAATTTAAGAATTTAAGAATTTAAGAATTTAAGAATTTAAGAATTTAAGAATTTAAGAATTTAAGAATTTAAGAATTTAAGAATTTAAGAATTTAAGAATTTAAGAATTTAAGAATTTAAGAATTTAAGAATTTAAGAATTTAAGAATTTAAGAATTTAAGAATTTAAGAATTTAAGAATTTAAGAATTTAAGAATTTAAGAATTTAAGAATTTAGAATTTAAGAATTTAAGAATTTAAGAATTTAAGAATTTAAGAATTTAAGAATTTAAGAATTTAAGAATTTAAGAATTTAAGAATTTAAGAATTTAAGAATTTAAGAATTTAAGAATTTAAGAATTTAAGAATTTAAGAATTTAAGAATTTAAGAATTTAAGAATTTAAGAATTTAAGAATTTAAGAATTTAAGAATTTAAGAATTTAAGAATTTAAGAATTTAAGAATTTAAGAATTTAAGAATTTAAGAATTTAAGAATTTAAGAATTTAAGAATTTAAGAATTTAAGAATTTAAGAATTTAAGAATTTAAGAATTTAAGAATTTAAGAATTTAAGAATTTAAGAATTTAAGAATTTAAGAATTTAAGAATTTAAGAATTTAAGAATTTAAGAATTTAAGAATTTAAGAATTTAAGAATTTAATCTAAGGTTTTAGAATTTAGAAATTTTAGAATGTATAAGCTTAAAAATACTAAAATTATTTTAGATTTGAGATTTTTTTCTATATTGTTTTGAATTTGAAAGTTTTGACTTTTTAATTTTGATTTTTTTTAAATCTTCAAATTTTCGATTACCCAAATTTTTGGTATTTTGAATTTTAGATTGCCAAAATTCTGAATTTCGAAATTTCAGATTTTTTAAATTACGATTTTAGAAATATCGAAAAAAAGTTAATATGTATTTAGATTTTTTTTTTTGTTATAATAAAAACTTTTCAAACAATTTTTTTTCGAATTTTTGAATTTCTGAAGCTTTGAATTTGGAATGTTCTGATCTTTTTATTTTCGCCAAGAATGTTTAAATTTCGAAAAAAAATATTTCTACCGCTTAAATTCCATTCCAAAATTCGAAAGTGGAGGCCAGCTTCTGTTGCGTCCTATCAAGCTCATATTTGGCGCCCACCAGAACAAGCCCCAATAATAGTTTTTGTTACACATTCTAATGTCTATATCTTCGGGAAAAGTTTGTAATATTTGATTTACAAAATTAATAATTTAATAAATCCAGTATAAAATTAAAAATAAATAAGGTTAAAAATCATTACTCAAAACTCAAAAGAAATTAAATATTCAGAGCCGGAGATGTTAAGAAATTACAAGAAACATATAAAAATAATTTCTACATAATCTTCATCTTCATTTTCGACGTTTCGTACTAAGAAAATACAAACAAACATTTTCAGAAGAAAATTTAATTAATAAAAATTATGAAATTCTTGCACTCAAAGGAAAAACGAATTATCGTAATTCCTGATAATATTTTTCTTAATAACATGAAAGTAATTCTATCTCTCTCAATTAATTTATTTATCAAAATTGCCATCCGCGCGAAATCCGCGCCTGAGCAAAATTAGCCAGCAAATCCACGCCAGATCCGCGCTATCCGCGCGAAACGCGCCATCCGCGCGATCCGCGCCGTCCGTAACAACCCTGCTTGACATTTTAATTAAGTTTATTTAAAAAAAGAGATATCGAAATTATAAGATTCCTGTTTAAAAAATCAGTATTTATTTAAATTTATTTTTACATTTTCATTTAATTTATTTTAAAAAACATAGTTACTGGATTTATAAGATTCCTGTAAAAATCATTTTGAAATTTTTATTAAATTTATTTTAAAAATAATTACACTACTTACAAAAATTCTGCAGAAAATCTTGATTTAATTAAAATAAGAATCAGAAAGTATCTGATTTTAAATAAATTCAGATTCATTTTAGTGAGTTTTGAAATTATCCTAACTAATATATTCGACAACATTTTAACAACATTTAAAACAGGTTCCGGTTGGCCACTTGGCCACATTTCTGATTGCCAAAGGGTCCCAGGGACATCACTGAATATGAACCATGATCGGAAACTTGGTAGAATCGTGTTGTTACGGCGGTAGACTCCAAGATATGTATTCCAGGACACTTTGGAGGACCCAGAACATCCCAAAAGTGATCCACATAGCTCATAGTGTTGCCAAAGGGTCCCAGGGACATCACTGAATATGAACCATAATGGGAAACTTGGTAGAATCGTGTTGTTACGGCGGTAGACTCTAAGATCTGTATTCCAGGACACTTTGGAGGACCCAGAACATCCCAAAAGTGATCCACATAGCTCCGAGTGTTGCCAAAGGATCCCAGGGACATCACTGAATACGAACCATAATCGGAAACTTGGTAGAATCGTGTTGTTACGGCGGTAGACTCCAAGATCTGTATTCCAGGACACTTTGGAGGACCCAGAACATCCCAAAAGTTATCCACATAGCTCATAGTGTTGCCAAAGGATCCCAGGGACATCACTGAATATGAACCATAACCGGAAACTTGGTAGAATCGTGTTGTTACGGCGGTAGACTCCAAGATCTGTAATCCAGGACACTTTGGAGGACCCAGAACATCCCAAAAGTGATCCACATAGCTCCGAGTGTTGCCAAAGGATCCCAGGGACATCACTGAATACGAACCATAATCGGAAACTTGGTAGAATCGTGTTGTTACGGCGGTAGACTCCAAGATCTGTATTCCAGGACACTTTGGAGGACCCAGAACATCCCAAAAGTGATCCACATAGCTCATAGTGTTGCCAAAGGATCCCAGGGACATCACTGAATATGAACCATAACCGGAAACTTGGTAGAATCGTGTTGTTACGGCGGTAGACTCCAAGATCTGTAATCCAGGACACTTTGGAGGACCCAGAACATCCCAAAAGTGATCCACATAGCTCCGAGTGTTGCCAAAGGATTCCAGAGACATCACTGAATACGAACCATAATCGGAAACTTGGTAGAATCGTGTTGTTACGGCGGTAGACTCCAAGATCTGTATTCCAGGACACTTTGGAGGACCCAGAACATCCCAAAAGTGATCCACATAGCTCATAGTGTTGCCAAAGGATCCCAGGGACATCACTGAATACGAACCATAATCGGAAACTTGGTAGAATCGTGTTGTTACGGCGGTAGACTCCAAGATCTGTATTCCAGGACACTTTGGAGGACCCAGAACATCCCAAAAGTGATCCACATAGCTCATAGTGTTGCCAAAGGGTCCCAGGGACATCACTGAATATGAACCATAATCGGAAACTTGGTAGAATCGTGTTGTTACGGTGGTAGACTCCAAGATCTGTATTCCAGGACACATTGGAGGACCTAGATCATCCCAAATGAGATCCAAAGGGATCGAAGTGGTCCCAAATGGTCGTGAGGATGTGACTGGTAATGACTTAACTTTATTTGCCTTGAAAAATCGTTGTAAAACTGAATTATCTTCAACATTTTCTGAAGTTTCCAAATTTCAGGTTTTCAGGATGTTCTAGGTCGTCAAAAAGGCCATTAACAACCACTCAAACATTTTTTCCTAGGTAGAGAAACTCATAAATTACAACTTTGCTGAACAATGTTATATGTTTTGAGCACTGTGTGATTTTATACAACCGAATTTCGGTATGGGTCATATATGACCCATCAGGCCTGAAAGGGTTAAAGTAAATTCTGAATTTTTGCAGAAATTTATTTAGTCAAATAATTTTTTTTTTTTGAATAAATTTAATTATAATGTCAAAATGCTGCTCCCAACGAGAAATTTTAAGAACACATAAATTTGAAATGATGAATATGAACGAAAAATCAAAGTCGCTCGAGGCGGGGTTCGATCCTCCATCCTTTGGATTGGTAAGCAAAAATGCTAACCACTAGGCCATGACGACTTGGTGAGCGTGAACTGGAATTAGGAATACTGTTACTGAGAGCGAGTTGTGGCGCTATAACCACGGCAAATAGTGTCCAGGGCATTCGTGGAAATACAATGTCCCATCCCAGAGGGTCCCGGAGTACCAAACCTTCTTAGCATGGTGCTCCCAACGAATACAACCAAATTGTGTTGTTGTTCGAACAATTAGTGCTCAAACTCAACCCAATTACGAGTCATCTCTGCGATACGGCTTTACGCAGTAGGCCTGGCCGCTTTAACGCTTGTGATGTTTCAATACATTCCGATGCAATGGCGCACTACAAATGTTAATAAATGACAAGAAGAGTGCTAGGCGTCATCTAACCTAAGGCACTCTCCAGGATCCCTTCGAAAGATTAGCTGCGCTAGGGTCTGATTAGATTAGATTAGATTAGATTAGAATCTCATAAATCCAGTAACTTTTTTTTTAATAAATTTAGTTAAAATGTCAAGTGTCAACTAGTTTCCTGATCCGGATTATTTAGAACAAGTTCCCATTGGCCATTTGGCCACACTTAAGATTCTGATTTTGAATAAATTGCGATTTTTCCAGGAATCTGTTAAGTCCAGTAACTATTTTTTTAAAAAAAATTAATTAAAATTTCAAAATGATTTTAAATAAATTCAGATTTTTCGAAGAATCTTATAAATCCGGGCCGGGTCCGGTGACGCAGTGGTTAGCGTAGTTGCCTCTCACCACATTATGGCCTGGGTTCAATCCCAGACGGACCCAGTGGCATTTTTCGAGACGAGATTTGCCTGATCACGCCTTCTATCGGATGGGGAAGTAAAACGTCGGTCCATTAGCGTAAAAGAGGTTTTGAGTGACTCACCACACATAACCTTCGGACGCCTAGAAATGAGCTTAAATATAAAATAAATTTAATAAATTTGTCAAAATAATTTTAAGTAAATTCAGAATTTCTCCGGGACTCTAATAAATCCAGTTACTATGTTTTTAAATAAATTCAATTAAATGTCAAAATAACTTTTAATAAATTATGATTTTTTAACAGGAATCGTATAAATCCAGTATTTTTTTTTAAATAAAATTAATTAAAGTATCAAGTGTCAACTGGTTTCATGATCCGGATTATTTAGAACAATCATTCTAAATTAAATCTGTTTTATTTTTAACAGGAATCTCATTATTCCAGTAACTTTTTTAAAGAAATTTAATTCAAATGTCAAGTGTACACTGGTTTCCTGTTCCGGATTATTTCGAACAGATTTCAATTGGCCATTTGGCCACACATCAAATTCCGATTTTAAATAAATTCTGATTTTTTCCCAGGAATATGTTAAGTCCAGTAACTATTTTTAGAAATAAATTTAATTAAAATTTCAAAATGATTTTAAATAAATTCAGATTTTTCGAAGAATCTTATAAATCCAGTAACTATGTTTTTTAAATAAATTTGATTAATTTGTCAAATTAATTTTAAGTTAAGTCAGATTTTTTTCGGGACTCTTGTAAATCCAGTAACTTTGTTTTTTTTAAATAAATTTAACTAAAATGTCAAAATAATTTTAAATAAATTCTAATTTTTTAACAGGAATCTTATAAATCCAGTAATTTTTTTTAATAAATTTGATTTAAATGTCAAGTGTCAACTGGTTTCATGATCCGGATTATTTAGAACAGGTTCCAATTGGGTCCTAAAATGAAGCATAGATTGCTGATATTATTGTTTAAAGCGATAAAGCTTATTTTTCTGAGTACAATGACCCTTTGTACGGCCACAAAGAGTTTAAAATGGATTTTTAAATCAATTTTGAAAAAATATCCTCGCGGTCCTTCTTGACAGAAAAGCTCCTACTTGACAGCTCGTTCCAAGGGGACCATAGTTTATCCATCGAAAAAATGTTGTCTTGTCAATTTTTTTTTGCATTAAAATGAAAAAAAGTGATCAGAAATGGTTTTTAATCGTGTTTTTTACCGTTGTACATAAAAATTGACATAGGGCTTTAGTACCCAATTGGCCATTTGGCCACACATCAGATTCTGATTTAAAATAAATTCTGATTTTTTCCAGGAATCTGTTAAGTCCAGTAACTATTTTTAGAAATAAATTTAATTGAAATTGCAAAATGATTTTAAATAAACTTAGATTTTTCGAAGAATCTTATAAATCCAGTAACTATGTTTTTTTTTTAATAAATTTGATTAATTTGTCAAAATAATTTTAAGTGAAGTCAGAATTTTCAGGGACTCTTATAAATCAAGTAACTATGTTTAAAAATAAATTTAACTAAAATGTCAAAATAATTTTAAATAAATTCTGTTTTTTAACAGGAATCTTATAAATCCAGTATTTTTTAAAAAAATAAATTTAATTAAAATGTCAAGTGTCAGCTGGTTTCATGATCCGGATTATTTAGAACAGGTTCCAATTGGCTATTTGGTCACATTGCTTAATATGATTTAAAATAAATTCAGTTTTTTTACCAGGAATCTGTTAAGTTCAGTAACTATTTTTAGAAATAAATTCAATTAAAATTTCAAAACGATTTTAAATAAATTCTGATTTTTCGAAGAATCTTATAAATCCAGTAACTATGTTTTTTAAAATAAATTTAATTAATTTGTCAAAATAATTTTAAGTTAAGTCAGCATTTTTTCGGGACTCTTATAAATCAAGTAACTATGTTTAAAATTAAATTTAACTAAAATTACAAAATAATTTTAAATAAATTCTGTTTTTTAACAGGAATCTTATAAATCCAGTATTTGATTAAAAATAAATTTAATTAAAATGTCAAGTGTCAACTGGTTTCATGATCCGGATTATTTAGAACAGGTTCCAATTGGCTATTTGGTCACATTTCTTAAAATGATTTTAAATAAGTTCTGATTTTTCAAAGAATCTTATAAATCCAGTAACTATGTTTTTTTTTTTTAAATAAATTTAATTAATTTGTCAAACTAACTTTAAGTGAAGTCAGAATTTTTTCGGGTCTCTTAAATCAAGTAACTATGTTTTTAAATAAATTTAACTGAAATGTCAAAAAAATTAAATAAATTCTGTTTTTTTAACAGTAATCTTATAAATCCAGTATTTTTTTTTTAATTTAATAAAAATGTCAAGTGTCAACTGGTTTAATGATCCGGATTATGTAGAACAGGTTCCAATTGGCCATTTGGCCACACATCAGATTCTGATTTTAAATAAATTCTGATTTTTTCCAGGATTCTGTTAAGTCCAGTAACTATTTTTAGAAATAAATTTAATTATAATTTCAAAATGATTTTAAATAAATTCAGATTTTTCGAAGAATCTTATAAATCCAGTAACCACGTTTTTAAAATAAATTTGATTAATTTGTCAAAATAATTTTAAGTAAAGTCAGAATTTTTCAGGGACTCTTATAAATCCAGTTACTATGTTTTTAAATAAATTTAACTAAAATTTCAAAATAATTTTAAATAAATTCTGATTTTTATACAGGAATCTTATAATTCCGATATCTCTTTTTTTAAATAAACTTAATTAAAATGTCAAGTGTCATCTGGTTTCCTAATCCGGATTATTTAGAACAGGTTCCCATTGGCCACATTTATAAATCTTATTTTAAATAAATTCAGATTCATTTTAAGGAATCCTGAAAATTTCTTAATAAAAATATTTTACAATATTTTAACAACATTTAAAACAGGTTCCGGTAGGCCACTCGGGCAAATTTCTGATCTGATTTGTTTTCCAGGAATCTTGATTTTTGTCCACTGGTTCCCTGATCCGGAATATATAAACAGGGTCCGGTTAGCCATCTGGCTACATGTCTGAATCTGATTTTGATGAAATTTAGATTAATTTAAAAAAATAAACTTATTTTTTTTAATTTTAAATAAAATTGTCAAGTGTCCACTGGTTCCATGATCCGGAACATTTAGAATAGATTCCCGATGGTCACATTTCTGGTTCTGGCTATAAATAAAATCAGATTTTTTTTTTCAAGGAATTTTGAAATTCTGGTAACTAAAACAACTTTTTAATAAATTCAATAAAAATGTCATGTGACCACTGTTTCCCGGATCCGGGACAGTCAGAACAGGTTCCCATTGGCCCCTTGGCCATATTTTGGGATTCTGAAAATATAGAGTAGCAAAAAATGCTTCAACACCACATTTGTTTTTCTAAATTGTCTGACACATAGGAATTTTGAAAAAAACTGCATAAATGTTTTCTAGTTTCCGGATCCGGATTGGCCAGAACCGGTTCTCAATGGCCACATTTTCGATAAAACACCTTCGGATATGCTTGGACAAAACATTTTTTGAGTTTGTATTGATTGTTTGAAGCAATATTATGTTTTTTTCGCATAAAGATCAACAAATTTCAAAATTTTGAAGATTTCGCACAATTTTGGCCAATAATCCGGATTTCCACCGGAACCGGTTACGGGAACCGACCAACGGGACCATATTTTGGGTTTTTCCAACAATTTACCGTCCAATGACACCAGAAGCATCTAAAAAGACCTAATAGAACTTAAGTTACAGTGAAAACAAAAAAAAATATTTTTTCGACGGGGGGTGATTCATATGCAAAACTTCTGCATTGAATATCTCGAGCTAGGGTAACAATTAAGACATGGGCCAGGTTGCATTGTGTTCAGGAAGCCGAGCTTCCGTGGCCGTGAGGTTACGGGTTTCGCCTTGTAAGCGGAAGGTGATGGGTTCGATTCCTGTCTGGCTCGGCAAAGTCAGATCCCTTCAAAGAGTAATTCTACTCACTGGGAATACTGACCGGTAGGGGATGGGTTTCGACTAGCGGCGTGCTGGGTTTCCAATCCAGAGGTCGTGAGTTCGATTCTCGTACCGGGATGATGAAGTTTTAAAAAAAAAGACGATCCCTCGGGGAGTTTTATGAATCGTCCTGCTAATAACAAAAAAAAATTGTTACGCTGTGTAATAAATACAGCAAGCATCAAAATGGATTGCACAGTCAATTTACAGTTCTTCATAGTTTTTTTCCATACTAATTATTAGCATGAGCATGAGCATGAGCATGAGAGACCACCCATGGTTGTCCTTCTCCGTTGCTGAACAGGACCGTAATCACCTAGGGGAAATTCTCGTATGTTTGGCAGGTTAAGCACTTGCTCCTAACTCCATCCAATTTGCTGATTTTCACTATTAAAACAACTAATCATGCAAAACTTTTGATAGAAACTTGCTTGCTCACTTCTTGTTGAGCTTTTTATCACTCGATTTCAGTTGAAAACGCTTTTAGTTAGCTTTAATTGAATGTCAAAGTTCTGACCTGCCAACATTAAAGGCACGCTGGAATTAGATGCTGTTCCCCTTTCAATACAACTGACCATACGCTTAAACGATCTAATGGTGTTTCCCTTATCAACAGCATGTATGAATGCGTTGAAAAGATAAAACATCAAGATCATTAAAACTAGATCTGAAACAAATAGGTAACAGTCATTGGCCACCAACGGCGTCCGCCATGTCAGTTTGTAGATCTCGGGGGGATTGGGACGGGAATGTTAGTTAGCACAAGTTGCTACAAAGGGTGGGTTCTATACGATATCCACACCCCCACGTGTGCCGGAAAACTACTTCTACTTGGGATTTTGTTAGTGGGAAAGGGTAATGGCCAGGATTCATCATAGAGGATGATGATGCGACCCAATAATCAATAAATTTTGTTTAATGATTTGATGTATTATGCATTCTCAAGGCAAACAGTCGGAGGATGCGGATGAGATTATTCCCGGTTATTTGGTGTTGAGTTTAGCATAAATGATTCAATCTTAGACAGCCGGCTGTGGAAAGATAAAACCAAATAAAATGCGAAAACGCGAAACCGCCCGGACCGAAAAACACACACAATCGGGGGGAAAACAAAGACGGAATCGGCAACGAAAATCCGGCATGTTGACCGCGACCCGCACCGTTCAAATTGTCCAAAGCAACTGTCAAACAACGCAAAATCGTCCGGGTCGAAATACACACAATCGGGGAAAACAATGACGGAATCGGCAACGAAAATCCGGCGTGTTGACCGCGACCCGCACCGTTCAAATTCTCCAAAGCAACTGTCAAACAACGCGAAATCGTCCGGGTCGAAATACACACACAATCGGGGAAAAACAATGACGGAATCGGCAACGAAAATCCGGCGTGTTGACCGCGACCCGCACCGTTCAAATTCTCCAAAGCAACTGTCAAACAACGCGAAATCGTCCGGGTCGAAATACACACACAATCGGGGGGAAAACAATGACGGAATCGGCAACGAAAATCCGGCGTGTTGACCGCGACCCGCACCGTTCAAATTCTCCAAAGCAACTGTCAAACAACGCGAAATCGTCCGGGTCGAAATACACACACAATCGGGGAAAAACAATGACGGAATCGGCAACGAAAATCCGGCGTGTTGACCGCGACCCGCACCGTTCAAATTCTCCAAAGCAACTGTCAAACATCGCGAAATCGTCCGGGTCGAAATACACACACAATCGGGGGAAAACAAAGACGGAATCGGCAACGAAAATCCGGCGGTGTGACCGCGACCCGCACCGTTCAAATTCTCCAAAGCAACTGTCAAACATCGCGAAATCGTCCGGGTCGAAATACACACACAATCGGGGAAAAACAATGACGGAATCGGCAACGAAAATCCGGCGTGTTGACCGCGACCCGCACCGTTCAAATTGTCCAAAGCAACTGTCAAACATCGCGAAATCGTCCGGGTCGAAATACACACACAATCGGGGAAAAACAATGACGGAATCGGCAACGAAAATCCGGCGTGTTGACCGCGACCCGCACCGTTCAAATTCTCCAAAGCAACTCAGTTTTTTTCCATACTAATTATTACTGTTTTAACTATATTCGTACATTGAAATAAATAATAACTACAGTATGTTCCATTGTATTTTCATTTTATTAATTTTTTTTCTCTCCACTACATTATACTGTAAAAAATGAATATGGACAATGAAATATATAATTAAATACAGTATTTTTATGGTTCTTATTGTATTGGCCCAAAAAGCTGTGTACGTTTGTGTTCGTGTGGTGCGTGTTACAAACTTCAATTCGAATTCTGAAACGAAATCAAATTAGATTCGAATTAGGTTCCATTTCGAACGCAACAACCGGTTCGAACACGGAACCGGTTGTTGCGTTTGAAATAGAGAGCCTGGATCTTATTAGAGAACGGACATCTCAAACCAAAAGTACCAATCGATGCACGAGAACTGTCAAACGGAGGTACCAATCGAGCAAAATCCTTTGTTTTATGCTCGTTTGGTACCTCCGTTAGACAGTTCTCGTGCTTCGATTGGTACTTTTGGTTTGAGATGTCCGTTCTCTAATAAGATCCAGGCTCTCTCTAGTTTGAAACGGTTTCTATTTAGAATCTAATTAGATTCCGTTTCCAAATTCGAATTGAATTGCTGGGCTCTTGCGATCTTTTCCGATCTCTTTCTCGCACTATTGTTTCGCCTTCCCGTTTCACTCGGCATAGGTGCAATTTTTTCAGCGACAACCTCTATGAATTTGTATGTATAGTTACTGTAGGGTTTGCCTAAAGTCGGTATGGGATCTTTCGTTGAACCTAAGATGGATTCCAACTGGCTGTTTCTACAACTGAACACTAAATCGATGCCAAATTTAGCCAGTTTTTTGTCAGGATTTGTCCCCCATTTCAAGTCAGCAGTAGCCGAACACATCATCAAGGAGAAACATAACATCACAACTAGCGACGCGGTCATCTTAAGACACATCACGAACCCATCGAAGCTGGCTGTCGCCGAAAGTTTGGAAATCTTCAAGGCAGGCAACAAACGTTTACTCAACAAGGATTCAGGTAACGGAGCAACGTGGCTGTTTAAGCTGTTACCTATACAGGCACCAAAGAAGAACAAGGAGGTAGTACCTACAGTAACTACAAATACGGATACCCCAGCGATGAACCTTCAGTCGAGAACAGAACACTGATGAAGTCTGCAAGTAGTAGACGAAATACGTATCTGTCAAGTTATTAAAAATATATAGCAGAATTAAAAGGAACAACTCGTCTCTTTGTATTCATAGTAATGCATTCTGCTAAAACGCTCAACCAAACCACAAGTAAATACTCCGCTTTCTGTTTTCCCCTGCTCCTGCTTACCTGGTTGCAGTAAGATTGCCCTCTTGGTGATCAGTTGACCCGTGGATGAGATTGTTGCACTGTTTCCATTGATTTCATCCGGAAAGAAACTCCCCAGCAGCATTACTTGGCTCATCCGTAATCCACGATCGAAATAGTCCCTGCAATAACAAAAACAAATAATAAAAAATAGTCAGCAAAAGAAAGTTTTTTTGTTTGTTTATTCCCAAGCAGGCCAAGGAAAATGTCTGCAAGTGCTGCAAAGTGAGATTCCACGAACACGGAACCGGTTGTAACGTTTGGAACAGGATTTGTTAACTATTCGAATTGAATTTCGTTTCAGAACTCAAGTTGAACTGACTGGGTTGTTACATTTGAACCGGAATCCTAATCGAGAACCGTTTCAGAATTGAAAATACTGGGCCGTAGCTCTGTCCTCCTCCAATAAAGGAGAAAAGCTCGGAACTTAACCTCAAAGGTAAACAAACCAAATGAACTTTTTTGACAGATGTCAGTTCCGGGACTTTGCATTTAAAATTAAATTTTGTTCCGGTTGTTCCGTTTCGCATGGACACAAACACGGTCGGGAGCACGACAAGGACACGGTCACGGGAATGGCTAGGAACAGGCACCTACGTGGTCAGGTGCACGTACATGAAGACGGCCAGAAGCACGAACAAGCACACGGGCAATAATGCGGGAAAAAAACTCGGGTTATGACGTTTCGCGCAATCGGAAGCAAATTCAAATTAAAAAAATGCTAAGTCCCGATTTGACACCTGTCAAATCACTCAAATGGCACTCACAGAATGAATACTGAGTTCTTTGAGTTCATTTGCTACGTCACGGTTTTCTTGCCTAATAGCGTAGAAAAATGTCCCAAGAAACAACCACACTTCAAACTCACCCTGGTCCGTCACTCGGCAGAACCAACACCCGGAACGAGTTCTGCACCATGTCAGCTGTACTCCGTCTTGAAGGCCACGTCATGACGGCGGCCGGGTAAGTCCGCAGCTGGAACCGGGCCTTATTTTCCAAAACGAGCGCCTCCGTTGTGTTGAATCCAGGTAAAAAAGAGAAACACAAAAAGCAGGCCATGAAAAATGCCTACTGCTGGGATTCCGCCCTTTCAAGTTTCACAAAACAGCAAATACTCACCCAGATTTGCTCACTCCGCCATTTAGGAGCTGTTCCGGTACGGCCACCCGCACGATTTAACGACAGAGGATCCTTTTTCACAATCACACACTACTTCACGTTGAAAATCTCAAATAAATCAGCGGCCACCACCAACGTGATTGAATACGCACGCAAGTGAAAATTTTTGACAGCTCGCTGCGTTCGTCATGGTGCGTTCGTTTGGTGAGCGTTGCCAAGTTCAGTCATGGTGCGTTCGTTTAAGCTAAGTAAGATCGGAAGGAACGTGGTCAAGAAATCAGGGAATTGGGTACTAAAGCCCTATGTCAATTTTTATGTACAACGGTAAAAACACGATTAAAAACCATTTCTGATCACTATTTTTCATTTTAATGCAAAATTTTTTTTTGACAAGACAACATTTTTTCGATGGATGAACTATGGTCCCCTTGAAACGAGCTGTCAAGTAGGAGCTTTTCTGTCAAGAAGGACCACGAGGTTAATTTTTCAAAATTGATTTAAAAATCCATTTAAAACTCTTTGTGGTCGTACAAAGGGTCATTGTACTCAGAAAAATAAGCTTTATCGCTGTAAACAATAATATCAGCAATCTATGCTTCATTTTAGGACCCAATTAAGGAATTGGGTCCTAAAATGAAGCTTAGGTTGCTGATATTATTGTTTACAGCGATAAAGCTTATTTTTCTGAGTACAATGACCCTTTGTACGACCACAAAGAGTTCAAAATGGATTTTTAATTCAATTTGGAAAATTAACCTCGGTCCTTCTTGACAGAAAAGTTCCTACTTGACAACTCGTTCCAAGGGGACTATAGTTGATCCATCGAACAAATGTTGTCTTGTCAATTTTTTTTCCATTAAAATGAAAAAAAGTGATCAGAAATGGTTTTTAATCGTGTTTTTTTACCGTTGTACATAAAAATGGACATAGGGCTTCAGTACCCAATTAGGAAATTTGTGAATTAGGAATAAGGAAATTTGGAAACTATTAAATTATGAAATAATGGAATTATGAATTAAGGAATTAGGAAATAAGGAAATAAGAAAATTACGGAACTAAGGAAATAGGAAATTTGGGAATTGGGTACTAAAGTCCTATGTCAATTTTTATGTACAACGCTAAAAAACACGATTAAAAACCATTTCTGATCACATTTTTTCATTTTAATGCAAAATTTTTTTTTAACAAGACAACATTTTTTCGATGGATCAACTATGGTCCCCTTGGAACGAGCTGTCAAGTAGGAGCTTTTCTGTCAAGAAGGACCGCGAGGTTAATTTTTCAAAATTTATTTTAAAATCCATTTTAAACTCTTTGTGCTCGTACAAAGGGTCATTGTACTCAGAAAAATAAGCTCTATCGCTGTAAACAATAATATCAGCAATCTAAGCTTCATTTTAGGACCCAATTAGGAAATTTGGGAATCAGGAAATTTGGGAATTAGGAAATTTGGAAATTATGATACTAGCAAATAAGTAAAATAAAAATAAAGAAAATTAGGTTATATGTAAATATGTTAGGAAATTAGGAAGTTAGGAATTTCGGAAGTTAGGAAATAAGGAAATTAGGAAGTTGGGAAATTCGGAAATTAGGAAATTAGGGAGTTAGGAAATAAGGAAATTTGGAAATCAATAAATCAGGAAATAAAATTCTTAAATTCTTAAATTCTTAAATTCATAAATTTGAGCATGAGCATGAGCATGAGAGACCACCCATGGTTGTCCTTCTCCGTTGCTGAACTGGACCGTAATATCCTATCAACACAACCGGTCATACGCTTCAACGATCAAATAATGTTTCCCTTATCAACAGCATGCATGAATGCGCTAAAAAGATAAAACATCACGGTCATCAAAACTAGAGCCGTTGCTAATAGGAAACAGTCATTGGCCACCAACGGCGCCCGCCATGTCAGTTTGTAGATCTCGAGGGAACGGGACGGGAATGTTAGTTAGCACAGGCTGCTACCAAGGGTGGGTTCTATACGATATCCACACCCCCGCGTGTGCCGGAAAACTACTTCTACTTGGGATTTTGTTAGTGGGTAAGGGTAATGGCCAGGTTTCATCATAGAGGATGATGATGTGGCCCAATAATCAATGAATTTCGTTGAGTGATAGGGTGATGTATTATGTATTCTCAAGGCAAACAATCGGATGATGCGGATGAGACCATTCCCGGTTATTTGGTGTTGAGTTTAGCACAGATGATTTAATCTTAGACAGCCGGCTGTGGAAAGATAGAATCAAAATTGTGTGTGATTAAAAGGTGGAATATTATACTAAGCGTAACACATTTACGTAGAGTTGACCTGAGACTATTTATACTTTTATGTTTTTATAAGATGAGCGACCAATTAATTGCTGATGAGTTATGAGTTATCTGAAGGACTTGAACAATCGCATTGAAACAATATTTGTCACCGTGCTTTACGAGCTATAATGCTAAAAGGTGATTTCGCGGGAAACGAAAGGTCAAATATAATTTATATTATGCTAACGCAATTAAGATCGAATCTTCCCATGAAACAATCGCAAATCATAGAACAAAGAAACCCGACTGACTAACGAGAAAGACGATCGCGATATTTGAACTTTACAATCTAACTAAGAAGAAAAAAAGCCACGTCAATAGAAAGGAATAGACAAACATACAGGTAACCACAAAACGGACTGCCTCAACTGTCATCGTGACAACCAGAGCAAGCCGCACATTCACACACACACACGCGCGCACTCACCCGACAAACTCACCGACGACGAACGACGCGAAAAAACATGCGACCCGACGGACAGGCATCGCAAAACGGACTGGCTCAACTGTCATTTTTTCAACCAGAGCCAGCCGCACCTTCACACACACACGCGCGCACTCACCCGACAAACTCACCGACGACGAACGACGCGAAAAAACATGCGATCCGACGGACAGGCATCGCAAAACGGACTGGCTCAACTGTCATTTTTTCAACCAGAGCCAGCCGCACCTTCACACACACACGCGCGCACTCACCCGACAAACTCACCGACGACGAACGACGCGAAAAAACATGCGACCCGACGGACAGGCATCGCAAAACGGACTGGCTCAACTGTCATTTTTTCAACCAGAGCCTGCCGCACCACACACACACGCGCGCACTCACCCGACAAACTCACCGACGACGAACGACGCGAAAAAACATGCGATCCGACGGACAGGCATCGCAAAACGGACTGGCTCAACTGTCATTTTTCAACCAGAGCCAGCCGCACCTTAACACACACACGCGCGCACTCACCCGACAAACTCACCGACGACGAACGACGCGAAAAAACATGCGACCCGACGGACAGGCATCGCAAAACGGACTCAATTCTTAAATTCATAAATTTGTAACCCTTAACTACCCCATTAGAAATTATTATGCCTCAATCGTGGTTTTTTGCTAATCATAAAAGCTTTTGCATTTGAGAGCGCCATCTCTTACCGAGTAGAGGAAGCAATTGAAGTTCATTTCTTTTCATTTCGGCACTCACGATCGAGATCTCATTACCCTGGCCGTGGCTATCCGTAAAATTGTTAAAAGATGGGCAAAGCGTGTCTTAAACCAAAATTTGGTGCAATAGAAAAATGGGAAAGAAACGGGAAAACCCGATCGTATCCACTCAATGTGTGTGATAAGGATGCCCCTATTGATTGCCATATGTGAAAAGGAGATGTAATGACGATTCTATCACACGGATGTCGTTCGTGTAGCAAGAATTTGCTGTAGAAATGTTCTACATCGGGGATTAGAATATTCAAGTGGAGACTGTTGGCCAGTTAAGTTCAGCGGATGCAAGTCAGTGAAAGTGTGATTAGTGGTGCGACTAGTGGTGCGATTAAAGTCAATCTATAGTGAGTTTTTTGATTGACAGACTTAGGAATTTCTTCTAAACTAATATTTTTTAGGAAATTCGGAGGCGCATCATCGCTGGAAGTCGTGCCTATTTCGGTCTTCACAAGAGCCTAAGGTCCCGGAAATTCTCCCTACATACGAAGTGTTCCATTTACAAGTCGCTGATAAGACCGGTCGTCCTCTACGGGCACGAGACGTGGACAATGCTCGAGGAGGACTTACGAGCACTAAGCGTCTTCGAACGTCGAGTGCTAAGGACCATCTTTGGCGGCGTATATGAGAACGACGGATGGCGGCGGAGAATGAACCACGAACTTGCACAACTCTACAACGAACCAAGCATCCGGAAGGTCGCGAAGGCTGGACGGTTGCAGTGGGCCGGTCATGTTGCAAGAATGCCGGAACGAGCCGAGCAATTGAGCCAACGGAACCAGAAAATCAATCCTGCGAAGTTGGTGTTTGTGTCGGAGCCGGTAGGAACAAGACGTAGGGGGGTGCAACGTGCGAGGTGGGTGGACCAAGTGGAGAGCGATTTAGAAAGTGTGGGTGCACCGCGAAATTGGAGACATGCAGCCATGGACCGAGCTTGTTGGCGGAGAATCGTGCAGCAGGCCAAGCTAATGGTGTAGCGCCAATAAAAGTAAAGTAAGTAAGTAATATTTTTTAGCATTTTTTGTATTAGTTCGTGAGCCGCAACGTTACATTAGGTTCGCAAGTGGTTAGCACGTGCTTTCTGCTGACCAAAGTCGAAGTAAGAATTCCTAAATTATATTAAAAGCTTAAACTAAATTGAATTGTGTTCAAATATAGAGCTTAGCCAATTCCAAGCTTTTGAAGTCGCACACCGATCAATAAAATCTAGTTCGCAAAAAAAGATCAGGTAAGCAGTGCTGACTAAATGATTGTAAACTGCTAGAAAGTGAGATTACTTTGCTGTTGAACAGGCGAAAACCCACTGTTCAACGTGGGAGCGAGTCTGGAGCGGTTTCTGGAGCGGCGCGAGACCGAACTCGCGGCTCGAAACATCCGTTCGAGGTTAGGTTGAACCACCCTAACCACGTGACTGGGCGTCACTCATTGGGAAAACCGACGCCACCCCGTAGTGAACGCTGGGATCTCCACAAAAACATCGCGCGAAGCAAGTACCCGACGCTCGCAAGCAACTGGAGCGCACCTCCCCAGATCGAAAGTCCGTAAACCCACGATGTTTTGTAAGGCCACGATGTTTTTCGGCTATTTCGATGAACTTGTATGCTGCGCGTTAGAGTGAAAGAGACAGCATTATTTGAAATTTCATAGAATCTCCGAATGTCATGCACTCTCGCTCTCTCGTCTTTTTCGACTTTTCGACGATCGGCTGAGAAACGTCAAAGTTGTCAAACGTCCAGTTTGCTGTTCGCCGCGAAACCGTCCGCGCGGATTTAATCGTTTTTTTTTTGTGTTTCAAGTTTTTATGTTGTACTTTTGTTAATTTTAATTCGTGTTTTTAGTGTTTAAAATGTGAGTTGTTCCTATTATTATAATTAATATGAGAATCCGTGTTGTGTCAGTAATATTGTGAAAAATTGTTTAAAACGCATGGCCAAGTTTATGTCATTTTTGAGGTTAGGTTAGGATTGATTTGAAGAGAATTTCAATTTATTTTACATTTTTTAAATTTATATAGCTAATTTGCAGTGAAAATGTTCAAATAGTGAATTTTCTTCTACTTTTTTACTCCTACAATGTTGTTGTTATGTGAACAAAACTTGAAAGTTATTTGAAATCGGATGCTCGAAGCACCATCTGCTGGAACAGATACCGTGCCACCCCGTCGTAACTCGCCATACATTGTCTCTGCTCGAGGCCTTTGGCGAATCGGTGCTCCCGTTCACTGGCCTCTTCCCACAGAATTTGTTCGCCAGTTGAATCTTTGCTCATTCCCGATGTAGTACGAGCGCGATGGCCAACATAGCGTGCAGTAGGGTGACCACGTCCGCCACCCGCACCGGCTCGATGTGGCGCTGACTCCGACGGCCAGTTTGAGGCGTAGAATTCGATCCAGTCGGCTGCAGCGTCGAAGGACAGGTGGAGGTATTGTTGTGCTGCTTTGTTATGTCGATCGTGTTTTTCTCGGAGATGATGAGGGACGGGTTCATGGCCGGGTTGCGGTCTTTGCGGATCGTTTCGTGGCCTGAGGAGCCGGCATTCTGAAGACCGGTGGAGTCACGTTTCTCCGTTGCTGAAGAACTCTAAGGAAGTTGCTAGAATGTTGACCCTTTGACGAGAGCTTGTTGTCCGATAAACTTGAGCGGGAGCAGCATGATGACCGCCTTCATTTCTACAAAGCCGTCCAGATGCCCGGTGGTTCGGGATCATGCTTTTAGGCCGCACTGGACCGGGCCAATTCTTCACGGATTTTTTTGATGGACATCACAGATGATCGCCACCGGTTTTTGTTTCGGTGCAGTAGGGAGTCTGTTGGTTCAGGAACTTCTTTATCCGTTTAACTCCCAGCACGGACGTTTGAACGCGGATGATTTCAGCTACTCTACCAGAACCCGGCTGCCTTTGCCCTCCTTCCTTTTGACCAAATTAACTAATTGACATCATAACTGATCCACTGGTAAGTTGATAAACAATCTCGGATTGACGTCATGATCTTGTGAGATACTGCCTGCCCATTTTTTTTCTTTTTAATGAATACCCGCCCCTTAGCCCTCTCGTAATAATTCCTTACAAGTTTAATTTTTTTATCATTGCAAAAAATATCCTAATGTTACTGTTTCTCAAAAGCTTTGCTAAACAAGTGATTCAAAAGTGAGCAGCAAATCAGTAAATTGAATGTAAAGATCAAATAGTGAGCACCTAATGTATCATATCAGCACTTTACTTACGTCTTCTAGAACATATTTCCTTTTTGAATAATATCACATATAAAGTTTATTTCAAGTTTCGCAAAAAAATTAAAAAAAATCCAGAAAAATGATGCTAAAACAACCCGTTTCCTTATAAAATTCAATTTTAATTAGGCCGTTGCAATTTATTTTTGAAGTGTATGTTCCTCGACTCTGATCAAAGTCGAGAGGGAGGGGTTAAAAACATTAAATTACAGGCCACGGCCAGGCGCCTCAAGTCAAATTCTCACACTGACAATTTTCATAAAAAGTTTTAAGTCTTTATCGCGCCCTTAGTCAAATTTTCGTATCGAGGTTTTTAAGCGAAGATGGCGTTCGAATGGTGAACGCCCGAAATGTCAAAATCGCGCAGTAGCACCAACATTAGAAAAAAAAAATGTGCCATGGCACACTTCTTCCGTAATGTTGGTACCACTGCGTGATTTTGACATTTCGGGCGTTCACCATTCGAACGCCATCTTCGCTTAAAAACCTGGATTGAGAATTTTTTCAAAAATGTTTAAGTTGAAGGGGTGCCTCGAGTGAAATGTTTATACTAATAATTTGTAATTTTTGAATTACAGTCAAATTTTCATAAAAAAATTAAGTCGTAGGGGCGCCACCAGTCAAATTTTCATACTGAGAATTTTCATAACAAGCGCCCTTAGTCAATTTTTTTTTTTATATTTAATATTAAGAATTTTTATAAAAATGTTTAAGTTGTAGAGGCGCCTCTAGTCAAACTTGTATACTATTTTTTTTAAGTCCTGTTAAATTTTCATAACAATGTTTAAGTCGTAGGGGCGCCTCCAGTCAAATTTTCGTACTGAGAATTCGTTTGAAATTTGTAAAGTCGTAGGGGCGCGTACAGTAAAATTTGAATTCCGAGAATTTTCATAAAAAGTTTTAAGTCTTTATCGCGCCCTTAGTCAAATTTTCATACTGAGAATTTTCATAAGTGAAATGTTTATACTAAAAATGTGTTATTTTTGAATTACAGTCAAATTTTCATAAAAAAATTAAGTCGTAGGGGCGCCACCAGTCAAATTTTCATACTGAGAATTTTCATAACAAGCGCCCTTAGTCAAATTTTTTTATATTTAATATTGAGAATTTTTATAAAAATGTTTAAGTTGTAGAGGCGCATCTAGTCAAACTTTTATACTATTTTTTTTTTAGTCTAGTTAAATTTTCATAACAATGTTTAAGTCGTAGGGGCGCCTCCAGTCAAATTTTCATACTGAGAATTCGTTTGAAATTTGTAAAGTCGTAGGGGCGCGTACAGTAAAATTTGAATTCCGAGAATTTTCATAAAAAGTTTTAAGTCTTTATCGCGCCCTTAGTCAAATTTTCATACTGAGAATTCGTTTGAAATTTGTAAAGTCGTAGGGGCGCGTACAGTAAAATTTGAATTCCGAGAATTTTCATAAAAAGTTTTAAGTCTTTATCGCGCCCTTAGTCAAATTTTCATATTGAGAATTTTCATAAAAATGTTTAAGTTGAAGGGGCGCCTCGAGTGAAATGTTTATACTAAAAATGTGTTATTTTTGAATTACAGTCAAATTTTCATAAAAAAAATTAAGTCGTAGGGGCGCCACCAGTCAAATTTTCATACTGAGAATTTTCATAACAAGCGCCCTTAGTCAAATTTTATTTTTTTTTATATTTAATATTGAGAATTTTTATAAAAATGTTTAAGTTGTAGAGGCGCCTCTAGTCAAACTTTTATACTATTTTTTTTTAGTCTAGTTAAATTTTCATAACAATGTTTAAGTCGTAGGGGCGCCTCCAGTCAAATTTTCATACTGAGAATTCGTTTGAAATTTGTAAAGTCGTAGGGGCGCGTACAGTAAAATTTGAATTCCGAGAATTTTCATAAAAGTTTTAAGTCTTTATCGCGCCCTTAGTCAAATTTTCATACTGAGAATTCGTTTGAAATTTGTAAAGTCGTAGGGGCGCGTACAGTAAAATTTGAATTCCGAGAATTTTCATAAAATGTTTTAAGTCTTTATCGCGCCCTTTGTCAAATTTTCATATTGAGAATTTTCATAAAAATGTTTAAGTTGAAGGGGCGCCTCGAGTGAAATGTTTATACTAAAAATGTGTTATTTTTGAATTACAGTCAAATTTTATAAATAAAATTAAGTCGTAGGGCGCCACCAGTCAAATTTTCATACTGAGAATTTTCATAACAAGCGCCCTTAGTCAAATTTTATTTTTTTATATTTAATATTGAGAATTTTTATTAAAATGTTTAAGTCACGGGGTGGTCACTTTACATATGTAGCCTAGGGGTTAATCACTTCGAGTATACTGCATACGCGTATCATACGCACATAATATTCTCATTGTCTGCATACCGTATTGACGATATAGACCCCATATTCGTCATATTTGAGGTCATATGTACCCAAATATCAGCGTGAATATCATACGCGCGCAATACTCGCGCAGTATTCCTTGGCTGCATACCGTATCGACTCCAATATTGGCTTCATATTGGTGCAATATCAGAAGTGAATTGCCCTTTGTATGTAGCATATTTCGCATGTATTTACTACGGTAAATCCGTATGTGCATCCGTATTCACGAGATAGGAAAAGCGCGAAATTCTACTTTACGATTTATTTCAGTGGTGCAGGTTGTCAGTTGTCGTCGTCGCGCGCTGCATATTGTTTACAAACAAGAAAAAAGGAAAACGCACACGAAAAGTCGCGATTGCGTTCCCGGTCCTTCTACAGACGGCGTTCAAGACAGCGCACCCGGTTCCATCACCGCCACTAGCATTCCAAGAAACCGACAAACAAAACCGGGACCGAGTTCTTTATCAAGTATCCCAAAAGACGGAATCCACAAACACTTTCCGGTAAAATTAAGATGCACCCCAGGAAAATTTCTTGTAGCCGGAGTTGAACCTGCTTGAGTGGATTCCGGAACAGTGGTCCACAAATTGGATTGGTTCTTCGACAAGCAAGTGACTGCCGGATACAACCTATCTATGGAATGGGAGCTGCCACGGAACGGGACGTGTGGGTGAGTTCGAGGAGAAACGAATAAAAGCTATAGGTTATGTTTTTCAAATTCATTCTTTTTCGTGAATTTCCAGGGCCAAGGAACCAGACCAGACCAAGGAAGAGTTAATTTTGTCGCAAGAGCTTTCTTTGTACCGGAGCGAACGAAGCCGTTGACCGGGCGGATGATTTAGGGTTTGCTAAGGTGACAACGGTCAAGAAGTTCGATCCGGCCTCGATGCGCCGCGAAAACCAACCTGCAGGGAACATTTCGTCACCAGGTATACTACGAGGTAGTTTCAACGACGTTACAGTAGTCCCTGCTGCTGCTCGTGCAAGGATCCAGATTATCAATCGCCGGGACGCTATCAGCCGCCGCCAGCTAAGGAACAGCGCTCCTTGTCGTTGATGGACCGCTTCTTGTCAATGCTGATTGAGCATCGGCGGCAAGACGTTCGCGACCAAGCCATGAAGAATGCGGATGCTGGAAGTGAGTTTCACGATTGAGTTATTCGAATTAAGCTTAAAATAAAACAAACTTTGTAATGTTTGCAGAAAACGGATCGGGTCTGGGCCGGTGAATACGTCGTCATAAGCATCACGAGAAGAACGAGCTGAGTACTGTGCGAAATACTCGTTCATTCTGACCCAAGTGATGACAATTTAATTCAATTTAACATGTATTAATCAGTACCAAATAAAAAGGCTGGTCGGGGTGTTTTTTTGTTTGCTCGGAGAGTCCAACTCTTTTCGCTACGCCTCCAATCGACGGCACCGCTTTAGAAATATTAGTCCCCAGGTTGTTGTTCTGCAACTTGATAATCGCGAGGCGGACATGATCTGACGATTGTGCACGGATAACGGAACCGACAATACAAGAGTGCCAAGTCCCACAGACGCAGGGCCTTGTCCCAAGAGCGATACTTTAGTCGGGGTCGTCCCGGGTAAGCTTGCACACGATCAGTGGGGATGCTAGGTGCTGCTTCGTGGGGGAGGGGTTTTGCCGGTTTTACAGGTGTCGAACACAGCAAGCCAATTTTTTGCCATACACAACTGGATCAACGACAACCCAGTTCCATCACTAGGTAAACGACACCTTCGCCTTTGCCGCTCTATTCAGCAGGTGCTGTTTGACCAAAAATGATTTGGCAAAATTCCTCAGCTTCCGGCTCCAGTCTGGGTAGTTCTAGTATTTCTAGTTCCATCCGAATCTTCTTCAAAATACAAAACTAATCTAGGTGACAGTTGCCAATGACGTTTAGAAACGTCACAGCCCACACTGATCGAAATTTTCTCTTAAATCTTTAAGTTCATCCTCGTGAATCCGTATTTACCATTATTTACCATTATTTACCACTATTTACTGGATTTGCTCCAAATGCCATACGGATCAAGCATGTGCCCAACCCCTTGGTTTAAGTTGTAGAGGCGCCTCTAGTCAAACTTTTATACAATTTTTTTTAAGTCCAGTTAAATTTTCATAACAATGTTTAAGTCGTAGGGGCGCCTCCAGTCAAATTTTCATACTGAGAATTCGTTTGAAATTTGTAAAGTCGTAGGGGAACGTACAGTAAAATTTGAATTCCGAGAATTTTCATAAAAAGTTTTAAGTCTTTATCGCGCCCTTAGTCAAATTCTCACACTGACAATTTTCATAAAAAGTTTTAAGTCTTTATCGCGCCCTTAGTCAAATTTTCGTATTGAGAATTTTTTCAAAAATGTTTAAGTTGAAGGGGTGCCTCGAGTGAAATGTTTATACTAAAAATTTGTAATTTTTGAATTACAGTCAAATCGACGACACGACAAGACACTCGGTGGAAAATCCCAATCAAAAAATGGTCCCTCCGTGAATACCGTGAAATCCCCGTGATTCAGCAAAGTCACGGTAACTTTGAGGGACCCCTCGGTTTTCGTCGAAATAAATGTTTCTCACAGCACTGCTTGTTGATAAATATTTACAATCGAACAAACAGCTGTTTTGTGTTTTGATTGTTTTTTTCGTTTGCGGGGGGGGGGGGGGGATTTTTGAATTTTGTTCTCGCTTTTGTACCCCTGGAAATATTCTGACCAATCGTGTTGACCGGTCGAAGTGGAGTCAATCGGAGAGGACAGTTTTTTCGGGAAAACTCACTTCGTGAATTATTCTACGGCGTGCTTTTCCAGTTTCCGGAATCTTATCTACCGTAATCTTC
The DNA here is from genome assembly GCF_015732765.1 of Culex quinquefasciatus. Lineage (NCBI taxonomy): Eukaryota > Metazoa > Arthropoda > Insecta > Diptera > Culicidae > Culex > Culex quinquefasciatus. The sequence continues at coordinate 60,123,591 of NC_051861.1, read as the reverse complement.
TGGCCGAGCTTTGCTTAGCAAATAATGGCATACCAATCATGCAGTTCCTTTTTTCCATTGATAGCTCAAGCACCTGAAAAGTCCGGCCAAAAAGAATGAGAAGAGCCGCTGCTGCTTCCGGCTGCGATGAAAAAAGGCCGCTCTGGAGAAGAAGCAGCGCACTCCAGATTTCCTTCAAGTCACGATTCTGCTTCTTAGCGGTTAAGCTTTTCAGCCTCCAAATTTTCCTGGATTTTTAACAGTTGTGGCTCCAGCTCCGGGAATCCAGGCCAGTTCCTCCTTGTGCTTGTTCAACTGCTGCTGCATCTATTCGGCTTGGCGGCTATCCGTTCCACAGACACCAGAACGACGGAAAAGATGGCCGCAATGCCAGAGGCACGACAGGTTACGAGGACGACGCGGTCCATCAAGTGCATCGCAGCAGTCACCGAAGAAGCGTCTCCAGGCCAGTCCGGCCAAGTACCAGCCGCTGGGTCTGCCAAGGTAGAGTTCGGTGCCGCCAACAGCGCCGGGAATGTGGATTGCGGACAGAACAGCCCGACTAGGACGGCGAGGAGATCCAGATGGACATGATGCTGGTACCTGCTGGTCTACACGGAGGAAACACCATATGGAGGTGAAACAGATACGGTACTTGCTGGTGCGGTCTGGACGAGGAGTCGAAACGTTCAGCCAGGGAAACAACGGTTGTCGGCGGGAGAACTTAAGATTGCGACGATTTTTTACTAGAGCGCCGAGAGCCTCTTTCACCAGGTTGTGGTGCGGCACATGCCGCAAAGTGGCCAGGACAATGAAACATCCACAAGGCGGTTCCGAAGCTGGACGGCCACCTGATGGTACGGGCGAAGGAGAATGTGGCGGAGTTATCGATTAGTGCCTGTTGGGTACCCGGGGGAGCGAACCAAACGAGCGGCCACAAAGTCGCAAGAATAAACTAGATTAAGCCCAGAGTCCCGGGGTGTAGCGATCCGGAGCTCTGCGGTCTCGTTTAGAACGGCGCGGGAAAGGTCGAGTGTCCCCAGGTAGAACAGGTGAATCTCCGCTCGGCAGTGGCTGCGTCTCGATCTCGAGGTTGTCCAGCGGAAGTGTGCCAGGTTGAGCTTCCGCCGTTGTTGCGTTAGTAACGAGAACAGTGAAGATTAAATCGACAGGATCTGTTGGATTTTTGTACTACTTTGACCTGACGTAAACACGAAAGCTATAGTAAAGAATAAAAAAAAGAATCTGCAAACCAAATTGGTCCAGTTTAAGTCTGTAATTTAATTGATAAATTATATAATACAACGTGCAATTCTTTTTTTTCAGGAGCATTCAAAAGCACACAAAAAGCAAAAAATCAAAATTTATTTTAATAAATCTCTAGAATTGTTTTGAAGAGGTTTTATTTGCATCATTAATTCATGTACCTTTATTATTGCATAACAATATGAATAAGTTACTCAACATTAATTTGTTATCATTGAAATGGCTATATTTTTTTAATTTATATTTTTCACCACCTGATCCAAATACGCGTCAGCAGTTCTGACTTTTGAATTACTCATTGAGTCGGTCTTCCTCAAACCCGTTACCGCGCGTTTACTTGGACTTCTTGTTCTTGATCTTCTTGAGATTGAAATCCAGCACCTTACCCTCCAGCAGGCAACCATCGGCACGGCCACTCTGTCCAGGTCGGAAAACGAAGACGGCCAGCGTTGAACTGCACTTCCAGGACGGGATACATCTTGGCAGTCTTCTGGCGCTTGGCGTTCTTCTTGAGCAGATCTAACTGCCCTTCTTGGCCAACACATCCTCCTCGCTTGCCTTCAGGAAGCAGGTAGTGGCTCTCGTACCACCGGCGGAACGGGGCCACATCGATCACGATGATGGCGTTTTTAAACAGTTTCTTAGTGCGAACGAGCTCGTTGTTGAACGCGTTGTACAGGCCCGCATCTTGTGATAGCTATCGCGGCCGGTACCCATCTTGATGTGTTGATCGAGAAAGACAGGTGAAGGATTTTGTGATACTGCAGGTTCTTGTTTGGAACACGATCGCCACTTTTCCTGGATGCGCGACGGTCGTGCCCTAACCACGGTTCGATGTAACACAAGCGGGTGAACTTTGACGACCAGTGCGGGATGTTTTTCTGCTCACTCAGTTTGTTGTACTCCGGATGAGGGATCTTTTCCTGCAGTGCCACATCCAACAGTGGTATCAGCACAAATCTTCTCGCCGTCCTGCTCGATGGTTTCGGTCGTAGTGTGTACTCGCCCAACCGGACGCTGATTCCACAAGTGGAAAGAAATTGCATATTAATAAGAAGTTTTACTAAATTCTATCGATTTCTTTCGAACCAGTTGATCAGAAAACTTCTAAAAAATCAGAAAACTTAAGAAAAAAAGCTAAACTTATGCTCACCTCGGAAATTCTCGTACTCTAGCATGGCCAATTATCGAAACCCGTCAATATCGGCGTCATCTTCGCCGTAGATCCTCAACCCGATTGCTTATGCCACATTCGTTCAGCCTAGGTTCGGAAATAAATCCGCCCACTGCCACACCACGCTGCGTCGTATCAACAGCGGCGTCCGTCGTCAAGATGACCGGTGGTGGGTACGATATCGTAGGTTGGCCAACGGTACCGGACGTGGCCCTGCTACGGACGGAAATCCACCGGAAGACACGCTCCTCCCAGATCAGCAAACCGGTCGCCGAAGAAGGTTGTTGTTTGTTTTGCCAAAATGACATTTCTCGCCGTCACCAAGCCAGTGCAACCAAATTCAAGATTTTTTTTTAGTTTTGTTTGACGTTTCCAGTTTGACATTTCCAGTTCCCGTGGAACCGGAGGGGTAAGCCGATTTGGTACCCACTTTTTGGAGCCGAGTGGCTTGTCGTGTCGTCGGTCAAATTTTCATAAAAAAATTAAGTCGTAGGGGCGCCACCCAAGGGGGTTGACACTCGGTCATTCTGGAATAATTCCGGGTTAATTCTGGAATGACTGGAATGACGAGGATGATTCTGGCAAAAATGAGCAAGTGCAGATAACAGTGTGGCTGTCATAACATTTATCTTTCAGAATCAAAACATTTGTTGGTGCTGATGGGTGCTTTGGAAGGGGAGTCTGCGGTTGTTCTGTGGACCGTGCCGTTTAGATCCGGAGAAACGACTGGACTGACATGTTTTGGCCTACACTAGTGTTTAACTGAGCAAACCGACCCGAAAACAATCCGGGTATTGGCCACGAGGTTGGCAGGATCGGCGAACGAGAGTTGGAGTTTGAGGAGGAGTCAGTTTTGGCGACGTGTGTATTGATCGGTATTGGATTCTTGGCGGAGGGCGCACTCTTGACAGGTTCCTGCCACGGTTCTTCAAGGAGGTGTTAGATGATAGAGTGAAATATATTCTTCCGGACAAAACCCGCCTTCTGGTGGCCGCGCTGGATCTGTACTTTCTGTAGATTGCGGGACGCAGTTCAGGATAAAATAAAGAATGAAGATTTTTATCTGCTGAGTCCTTGGCTGAGTCTCTTCAGCGGGTTTAAACAGAGTCTGCTCAGTTTCGCGAATAGGAAATACAGTTGCAGAGGGTCAGGAAAGATTTGACGGCGGCGGAGGCAGGAGTAGGGAGCGAGACAGGGCCAACTCGTACAACAGGCGGATGTTCAGCTGTTTTTGCGGAGGGTGGTTGGGAGAATGAATTAGCGGCAGTAGCCGGAGATCTTCTGGACGATTTCTCCCAGACTTTTCCCAGGTTTCTGCCTTTAGTTGAGTTCGTTTATGTGGTTACATTATTTTAGGTCAGATCAGATTAGGTCAGATTTTAACGGATGGACGACTTGGGCTAGATTTTGAGCGTATATTTTGGCTAGGTTCCGGCGTATTTCGGGGACACGTTTTCTTCTAATTTTTGTTTGGATTATTTTTTATTTTTATTTTTTAGATACAAGTATGAAGCTTAATCACTTGATTTTTTTAGAATTACATCAAACTGAATTGGGAGTTATTGCGAGTGCTGGGGTTTCCTGCGTGATGGTGCGACTGCGGTGAAAATGTTCCACCAACTTATGTTGGGAAGTTGCAGAAGGTTCCAAATCAGTTTGAAGGGTCCGGGAATGAGTCAGGTTTCCAGAACGGTGTTCAGCTACAGAACCAGGACGGAATGGTTGACTCCCATTTCGTTGCGACCTACGGACCGGATAATCCAGCTGGCTTCTTGATGGCTTCCTTGTAGAGGGTGAGGGAGGGGGCGTTGGTTCGGAATGCAGCTTCCTCACCAACTAACGCGTCGACTGCTACCTGAGGGGAATTTCACGCGGCTGATTGTATTAAAGCTTGGGCATTGCCAACGCCGTGCCGGCTTATCCAGATCATGCAGTCGGTTATCAGTTTCAGGTAGTACACGAGCCGGTTGGACTCTCAGTGCGACCTGGCGATCTCGGAATGGTAGTGCTGCAGCAGGGTCGTCGTTCGGAGAAGGGGAACGCAAGGCCGCTGCAAATGCTTCTCCAGGGTGAGCTTCGTGCAGGGCAATGTTCCACTGCTGCCGTTCGCGGTGGACTCGCCGTCACCGTCTGTCGCTGTGATCGATCATGGGGCACTTTCGATCCAGGTTTGTGCATAGCAGGTTGAGGTTGACCTTGAGGATTCTGATAGAGTAGGCTGAAAAAAGAGGGTGATAAACAATATCAAGAATATCCAGCTAATTCTGAGATGTACTACTAACAAACTTACTTTGATCCAAATGCAGCGTACACATGTCGTTCAGCAGGTTCGGAGGTTGTACCGAACCGGCGGCCGTCGCCAATCCTGAACTGCTGGTTTCCTCTTTCAGCCGTATTCACCCACATTCGGAGATCCGTCGTTGAACGTGGGCAGGGGGACGATGCGGTCATATTTGGGGTTGTAGCGTGGGGGAGCCTCCTCGTTGAATAACTTGGGAGGTTCATGGAGGCGTGGAGATGGCCAAGGAGAAGAGGGATTGGATAGTGACTGGTATTTTTCGTGTTGTTCCGGTACGTGTTCCGTACCAAGGGCGGACGGGTGGTCCGCCTGCCGGCTATACCATCTGTCGTTCATCAGGGCATCCAGGAAATCAACATCGCGAGAGCTGTCTGCGATTTGCGACTTGCTCTTCTGAGGACAATCGCGCGGCTGTTGGGGTGAATCGGGATCATGTGCTCCGGGCGGGTCTTCTCTCACGTGTTTCTGGTCAATCGCTAATCGAGCTCTGTAAATAGAGATTTTATGAAAGAACCATGAAATATCAACGACCAACTTCTGTTCACCCATTGATGCTCACATTCCACGCAATGTTTGTTCGTATATCACCATCGGCCGTCGTCCGTCAATGTCTGTCCTGCACTTCGACGGTCTTGATCTGCGTCTTGGGCCGAGCCATGCCGCCTTCCTCGCGTCTTCGACTGGCTAAGATATTCCGGCCAGTTCTTGCCCGTGTTTCCCTCCTCGTGTATGAGCTGGTACGATGGCCACTTTGCTGCCGGGCTTCAGCTTCTGGCTGAGTTCTTCGAAGTCATTCACACTCTTGAGTGTCTTCAGATGATCATAGACGGCCAGCGGCACCGTGTCGAACACCAGCAAGTTTTCGGCCACGCCCCGTCGCCAGTAGACGCTCGTCGTACTTGATCCCGGTCCCATCCGTCAGGAAGACCTTCCGGTTGGCCACGTCGATCGGCTACACCTCGTAACTTCTCGCGACGGCCACTCCTCCGTTCGGCGCTTCGGTCAGCTTCGTTGGATCGATGTAGAGATCGTCCGGCTCATAGGAGATGCTCCGTTCGCTGTTTCACTACTTGTACTTTAGCGGATCCATTTCCGGGTTGAGCATGGTTCGTTGAAGGGTGGCGGTTGCATTTGCGGCATCACGGCTTCGTTGTTGATGGCCAGCACTTTGGCCGTCACGTCGTGACCCTAGATAGCGCGGAGGGCGGAGAAGCTTGCAGATCTGCCGTCAGCCGCGGGTCGAGCACCGCGTTGGGAGGGGTCCTGGGATGAGGCAGAGTGGCGCTGTTTGACTGCTGCTGGTGGGTTTTTCGTCGGAAGGGCCAGCCTCCCGCTGTTACCGCAATGATCCGCCGGATTGTTTATTGAGTGTTGTTCCTTTGACGGAGAAGGTAACGATGGACGTGCCGGAGATGTATTGTTCAAGTCAAGCTCCTGAAAGAGAAATCGTTGTTAAGAGCATCTAACTTGTAAATAAAGGAAAAAACTTCGAAGACCTTCGAATGTGAACAGATTCACACTTGAAACTGGGAACCAGGAGAGCCTGCTCCGCGGCTTCTTTTCCCCCCAAAAGTGGCCACCACTGTGGCTATCCTCCGATCAGTGGTAGCCCAATCCGACGTCCCCCAGTCGTCGCCGCCACTTATTCCAAGTTACGGTGGACTGTAGCAACCACCACCCGTGCCCACACATTTCACTGCGACCGACGACGGAACATACGATGCAGCCTACGGGAACACGTATTGTTTGGCCCTGAGAAGGATTTTTGCCGTTTTTTTACGTTTCGGCACAAAAAATGCAATGACATTTCCCAGCTCAACACGCAAAATTTATATTAGGAAGAATCAGAAAAATTGGCATCATTCCAACATCATTCTGGTTTCATTCTGGAATGAACGGAATGATTCGAATGAAAATATTTGATGTGTCAACCCCCTTGTTTGATCTCCTCCAATTTCTTGTAAAAGCCTAAAAATTAGTCTTTTATACCTATAAATAAGTCTTTTTAGGCCCAAAAATAAGTCTTAATCAAGTTCCGCCATCTTGGATTATGTCCGCTCTGATCCCCTCGCATTCTCGAAAAAGCCTAAAATTTAGGCGACGATAACATTAAGCCTAAAAATTATCATTTTTCGTACTAAAACGAAACTAGTATTTTTAAGACTAACCCATCATTTGGCTTAAAAAGACTTAACACGGTTAGGTTTGATAAAGCCTAATTTTAAGTCTTAAAAGACTAATGTCGGCTTTGCGTGTTCGCCATGTTAAAATTAAGTTCGGGTACTCGATGTCAAATTTGCATGACTACACCCTTACCAAAAATCATGATTTTTTGAGTTCCAAATCCCACTTTTCATACGATTTTTTGAGTTCAAGTACTACAACCATAAAAATGGTTATATGGGTTGAACTGAAAAAATCGTATGAATAGTGGGATTTGGAACTAAAAAAATCATGATTTTTGGTAAGGGTGTACGGTTTGCGCCTTTGCATCCACTCAAATTTGAGTTCCCCCTGGTAAGCGTGCACGTCTCTCATTTACATCATAGAAGTATGGAAGTATAATAATTTAAATCTGAAAATATATATTAAAATCTATTTTCTAGTGTGAACGATTCTGGATGCGTAAACTATTTTTAGCAGGTTAGGGTTGTTTGATAGAAAGTATTTTTCTGTCGGTTCGTTTTGTCAGGTAGTTAGATCGGCATTAGTCCTGTATATCTGGCCCAGCCATCTGTCAAATTTGGAAGAACGAATCTCCTAGTTTGCTATTCCAGGTGAAAGTTTCATTTAAAATCTGTTAGATCAATGTGACAACCATTTATGTATTTCAAAATACCAATAGCGCTGTGTTAACAATGTCGATAAACGGATTTCGTCGTATCAGATGTAAATTTAAAACCTAAAATAAATTAAGAGTTAGTTGGTGCGTGGAATTCCAATTGATAGATTAACTGTAATTCAGAGCGTATTAAGCTTGACACGTTGACAGCTGACGAGAATGCAGGATCTCCAGAACAAAGGGATACGTATTTAACTGTGCGGACGAACTCAGCATACTGATATTCAGAAATGTTACATATAAGCCAGGAACATTGTTTTAGAGGCTTTTATATTGTAACGACCAACAGAATAAGATGTCCCAAGTATGCTGGTCATCTTCATTAGCTTACTTCGTTGCATGGACAACATAGTTGTTGCTTTAAGATAAAACTTCAAGAAAAGTATGATGAGCGAAAGGCTTTTTTTGTTGTTCATAGACTAGTTAAATCAGGGGTGCTCAAAGTTTTTGGAGGCCGGGCCAAATTAAAAGCCCGAATGAGCTTGCGGGCCAAATTTACAAAATAGGTTATAAACAAAATTAAATAACGTTTTGATTTAAAAGACTGGAAAATAAATCTATAAGTTGATTTTTTATTTCTGTTATTTTTTAACATTTTCGTTAATTCAAAATAATAGAAAATACAAGCCAGAATTTCATCATTTCATAGAAAAAAAATTAGAATAAGTTTTAAGCACCCGTAAAGTTAAACTGCAATCTTTATTCTCAACAAAAAAGAAGAGATTCGACGAAAAAAATCATTTTATTAAAAAACCATTTATTATTGCAAAATTCACTAAAATTTCAATTATTTTTAATAAACCCAAACATGCTCAAATAATTCTATACAAAGAGGAATGCATTTTTAATTGATTTCAGCTGATTGCACTTAAATTTCCATTGATTTTTTAAAAGTTTTTGAAAAAATATTTTGCTCCTGGTTTTTTGAGCATTTTTTTTAAATGGAGGGAAAGGGTTAATCAGCAAAAGCTTTGTAAAATATTTGCAACAGCCTTGATCCTCCGATTTCAACATTTTGCCTGCCTGAATCAGATGGTAGTCAAACAGATTCGTTATCTAACTGTAATGAGTTCGAATCCAGAAGGAAGGTTCCTAAGTGCAAAGTAAGTTTGAGGATCAGTTCATGAAGGGTCATTATTACTTTCAATTTCAAATTATGCAATTATTACATATTTCTACCAAAATCAAATTTGAACGTTTTATAATTACTTTCAAAAATGTTTGATAAAATTTTTGACGGTATTTAATAGTTACTCCCATTGAAACCTTTGAAATTGTTTTAATTTTTAAAATGTTCGAACAAAATATTTGTGTTCTAAAATGGGGATCAAAATATTGATGAGTCATTTTTTATTAACAAAAAAATTAGCATTAAAAAGATTAAATTAATGGTAAAAAAGTATAAAATCACTTTACAAGTGGTCTACGGGCCATTTTACATGATCATTCAAAATGGGTCCGCGGGCCACAAAAAATCACCTCGCGGGCCACGTTTGGCCCGCGGGCCATACTTTGGTCACCCCTGAGTTAAATTGTGCTTGAACACTATTTCGAACATTGCAAGTAAACAAATATTTTTCTTCTAGTGTCGCGTTGGTTTACAAATGACTGACTGCTGCTGCTAGCAATATGGACCTCAAATTTTGCCTAATTTTCTGCTTCTTTGGGCATGGCTGTTTTGCCCATCTCTTACAAGGACTATATTGCGGCCTGGATAACTGTTATGAACTTTTAGATGTAACGCGGCAATCCACAAAGCAAGAAATAGCTCGAAATTATCGGCAATTAGCCAAAAAATATCACCCAGATTTGCACAAAGGAGAAGCGGACAAAAAAGTTGCTGAAGAGAAGTTTATGATAATTGCAAGAGCATATGAAACGCTCAGAGATGAAGGTTCCAGAGCAGATTACAACTATATGCTGGACAACCCGGACGAATACTATTCTCATTATTACCGATACTTCAAACGAAGAACAAAAATTGACGTTCGATTGGTGGTGCTTGTGTGCATTAGCATCATATCTATTGTTCAATATTTTTCAAGAAAACAACGATACGAAGAGGCTATTAAATATTTTATGACTGTACCAAAGTATCGCAACAAAGCACTGGAAATAATTAACCAATCACAGGATGGTGTTAAAAAGGTAAGTTCATCTAAACAGAATGTCTGATAAACATGTAAGAGATTTTAAACATTTAAACCTACAAACAATAATAGACTGTAACCTGTAACGGGTAAACGATAGTAACTTTTTTTTCAGCAGAGCTTCGAGGTTGTTTTTTTAATGGAGGCTAATCTTAATACTATTGGATGAAGTTATTTGTCATATTTTCTGTTTTGAAACTTGTTTTGAAGTCAGAGTTAAGGGGTTAAGGTGTTACATTAAGATCTGTACACAGTAAAAAACCATAGAAATATTACATCTGGGAAGTACGTCTTTTATGTTAGAAAAAATGCGTACATTTACTTCTGAAAATGTGTAATTTTACCACTTTTCTGGTGTAATGCAACTTTTTCAGTCTAAATCGAGGTAAAATTATAACATTCAAGAGGTAATATTCTAAGTAGCTCAGCAACGACCGGCTGTCGTCCAGACGAATCCTCTACGGCCTCGTCCTAGTCTTCCGTCAGCTCTGCAACGACGTGTTGTAGCTCAGACTGACCAGCGAAGCGCTCCACGACACTCTCGCCATCTGGAACAGCAGCAACAGGCTCCTCCTCAACCGGTTCAATCTCGTCTCGGAACATCGGCACCAGAGGCCGGTTAGGTGCCCCGCTGTTTCCGGTTGTTCTGGTCGGCGCTCGTCAAACACCATGTCGCGTTTCCCGTCCGACTTCCTTATCACGGTTCTCGTCTGCTTCGCTGCTAGACTCACCCCGCACGTGCATCGCCTTGGCCAGTTCTTGATCTTGGGAAAGCTCTCCACCATCTCGTCCTTCCAGAGGTTTCTCATGTTCGCCTCCTCAAGATGGCGAAACCGACGATGGCACAACTCGTAATCGTCGTTCTTGAATGCCATCGCAGTAGCACGTGTGCCACCAGTTCCGTCGTTCCGATAAACATCCAGCGCACTGCATGTAGCCACTTCCCGTTCAGTAGCATCTTCACCCGCACGGTGCCGGCCGACTCTGCAACCAGCGATTGCCCAGATTTGGTCACAGCAATCTGCACGTTCCGATCCAATGGTCGCAGCTCCGCAAAGAGCGACTTGTCTCGCACCATGTGAGCCGTTGCTCCGGAATCCAGGTAGGGGAGTTCATCAAAAATAGCAATTTTGATGGAACATACTATGGGGGTAATTTGGACATGGCTTGTGTGGTAATTTGGACATACCTGAAATTCTACCTGCCAGGCAAAAAAAAAGTAACTTTCATGGTTGGTTGAGTTTTTAATGGGATTCAGATAATTTTAGAGGGATTTAAAATGTCAAAATACTTAAAAAGGATATGTGACTAATGAGAACTTTCACAAAACCCCTATTTTTTTAATTTAGATAAATTTATTTAAATATTCGAATAGATGAAAATCTGATTACTGCACATTTGGCGTTCAACTGACTCTAATGTTAATTGATTTTAATTAATTTCTTTGTATATGCTGGTTTACAACAATATTTAAATTTGAAGGGCTACGGAATGTAAAATTTAAAAAAATATAGTTTCAGGTTAATTAATTCAATATAAATAAAGATTGGTTTGGATAAATCCAAACGATACCTTAATCACTAAAAACTATACTTGTGCCTAATCCAGAATCAATGTTCAAATCATTTCAGAATGAATGATTAAATTATGTATACTACACATAACTATTTGTTATCTTCCTATTGAATTATAGTTCTATCAAAAAATCCTTATTTGAACCATTGATGAAATATTGTGAGCAAAAACACACGTAAAATTTAAAACAATTACAAAACCAGGTTGAAGGATAAAAAACATGCTCAAAAAATCAAATGTTAAACTTATTCTTCAACATGTGTCCATATTACCCCACAAAAGGTGTCCATATTACCCCACGAGGCATGTCCAAATTACCCCACAAGGCATGTCCAAATTACCCCATAGGGGTGTTCATATTACCCCCACACAAAAATGTGGGGGTAATTTGGACACCTTTTAATTTTTGCGATAAAAATGGGTTTTTCATCAAAATTTATCAAAATAAATGACATTTTTCCATAAAATATGGTCTCTATTATCCTCTGGTGTCATCCACATTCCTTTAAAATATCCATACAGCACGTGGCAGAGCAATTTCCTTAGGGTGTCCAAATTACCCCACACTCCCCTACCACTCAATTCGTCCGTTCATCGCAGCAGGCGACGTCGAAAAAAACACCAGCGTTGTCCGTAGCAACACCAAACGCGATCTCGTTTTCGGTCGTCACGTTGGCTCCGCTTCTAGGGTTTCGCGCAAACCTGCCGGACTTGAATTCTGGCTCCCTTTCGTCCGATCGATTTCCCGTCTCTTTCCCACAAACACAGACTCACCCAATCCTCCATCTTCTGGATCCTGCGGGGCAGCTTGCGCGTTCCGCTTGACCTGCTCGTCCAGGACCCTTTTCTTGACGTACTCGAGCGTCAAGTCCTTTGGCTCGATCGTCTCGACCGCCGTGATCAGTGCGTCGAACGATCTCGGCAGAGCCAACAGCAACTGGCACACAATATCCTCCTTCTCCAGCTTGACCCCGGCCGCCTAGCAGCTTCTCAAACTGGAGCAGGAAAGCCGGAACATCGCCGCCCTCCACCAGCCGTAACTCCTGGAACTGCTTCTTCAAGAAGAGCTTTCCAGCGATTCCGACGCGTTCGAACACGTCGCGCAGCGCGTCCCAGGTCTCCTTGGCCGACCGCGCGTCCTTCACGTGGTCGAGCTGGTCCTCGGCAATCCGGTTAACCAACAGATTCCGGCAGCTTCGATCCTTGGCCACCCATTCCGCTCGCAACGCTCGCTTCCTCTGCTTATCGTTCGCCGAATCCGATTCCAACTCCGCCAGACCCGCCAGGTCCAAGGGCGCTTTAACAAAGTGCAACAGGCCCTTGTCCTCAAGCAGAACCTCCATCCGGAATTTCCAATTTCCATAGTTCGTCCCGTTTAGCAGCCAGATTTTCTCTTCAGCCATCTTCGGAATTTCTTGAGAAAAACTTCTTCAGTGCAAAACGTGACCTGGGCTCATAACCTAAAAGGCGGAGCTTTTAATTAAACAATCTTTATTGAAAGAGGTTTGAGAATGGAATGAAAATTATTTCTGGTGACACCTTGCCGGTGTCCTGTGATCGTTGTTATGCAGTTTGTTAGCGGTTGCCACCAAGCTGCTCGCGGTTGCCACCTAACATATTCAACCTTACAAAATTACACCATCCAAATGTACACTTTTTTTACTGTGTAGAAATAATTTGATTAATAAAAAAAAGTTGATAATAGAGTGACACGTGAAAGTGAACTATTTAATAAAGCTGAAAAGTATCTTTTAAGGAACACAAATATGTTTTCTTGGTAATACGTTTAGCCATGTTTTTATTCCTTGGCACCTCATCTATCTTGTTTAGTAAAACATTTGTAAATAATTTTGCATGCAATAAATGTCAAATCTGTGTCTTAGATAATTTTCACATCAATTGGGTACTAAAGCCCTATGTCAATTTTTATGTACAACGGTAAAAAACACGATCAAAAACCATTTCTGATCACTTTTTTTCATTTTAATGCAAAAAAAAAAATTATGACAAGACAACATTTTTTCGATGGATCAACTATGGTCCCCTTGGAACGAGCTGTCAAGTAGGAGCTTTTCTGTCAAGATGGACCGCGAGGATAATTTTTCAAAATTGATTTAAAAATCCATTTTAAACTCATTGTGGTCGTACAAAGGGTCATTGTACTCATAAAAATAAGCTTTATCGCTGTAAACAATAATATCAGCAATCCAAGCTTCATTTTAGGACCCAATTAACTTATTTATATGCTGGAGTCGATCCAAATAAATAAATGAGAAATGAGCATGCTCACAAGTAAAAACATGTTTTAATATTTAAAAAATCGATTACCATCCTATTTACAACTTATTTAAGACTTAAAAATTCCGTTCCTTGACAGTTTACTCTAAATTTGAAAGTCAAATAAGCTAAAAAGAGTGTCTGGGATTCTTAGCAAATTAAGACACCTTAATTGCGAGTCAGCCATTTTTCATTTATCGGCAATTTAATCAAAACTAGTTTTCTAAATTATCTAAATTATAAACTCTGAAAAAAATATAGGCTGACAACATTAAAGTTTCATTGTTAATTTGATTTTGGTTAACCGCGGTAAATTTTCTTGAAATATTTCGAATTAACCGGTCCAACCTCCTCCTTGTCGAAACGAAAGAGCCGTTTGGACAGTCCGAAGCCAAAAGGTCGGCAGATGACCCGTACGTTGGATGAACAAGCAGGTGAGCCGTGCAAAAACGGTAGTTCAGGAGAAGTGGCGGAAGCACGAGATAGTGAAGGAGGAGCTGTGGCAATAGTTTGAAACGTGCGACTTCCTACTTCGACTGCCGTGGACGAGAAGGAAGCGGTGCCGTCCACCATGGCGGCGATAAAGGACGTCCCGGAAGTAAGACGAAATCGACGGTCACGAGAAGGAGGAAAGCAGTTTGAAGTCGTCGTAGGTCATTTCTCCAACAGGTTTGTTTTTTCGCGTAGATTTTAAATATTGACTAGCAAGTTGATAAATCAATCTTTTCTCTTACACCATTTTTGCGTAGAACGCTAATAAGAAAGCCAACCTTTTCTCCACGTCTGACCCGAGTTGGACGATTAATCTGCCGGGAAGGACCCGGCGGCGAAGCAAGACAACTTATCTTTCAGACAACGTTGATTATAGGCGCGTGGGGACGAGAACCTGTGCCAGCAACTTCAAGTTCAAGTTCGGGACGCAGCTCCTTCAGTAAGCAGACGACATAAGCTCATCACCGCACGCCAACGACAAGCTGCGCCGTGACTTGGAACATCCGTACGCGCAAATCTTGAAACCAGGCCCGGCTGGTGGATCGATGGCTTAGAGCACGGCGGTTCTCTCCATGAACGGCGATGACGACGACGATAAGGATGTGATGACGGTCTGGGAGGTGCTGACAACGGATTTGGTTGAGGTGCGGGGGGAACTGATTCGAACCAGAGCTAGTATCAGCGTCCGGGAACTGCTGGCTGTACGCAGCAGTTCGGAGACATATGTCCAGATCCAGGCTTCGAACATGGTCTCGGTGTCGGTGAAGATCAGCACGTGCGTTTTAAGTCATCCTCCGGAAAGCCACCAGGAAGTTAAGGCCTCGTCGCCCAGAAGACGAAGATCTATCACCGGATGAGCAGGTCGAATGCAGGGTGGCCTTTCTATTGATTCGGAATCATTTGGCCAACCGCCGCTTTCAGCCAACGACAGCTTACGCGCTTACCAGCCCCCGGATTCGGCGTTTCCGTGGCCACCGGAACATTTCATTAAAGATAAAAGAAGGCTTGGGAAACTACACGTTGGGACAGCCTAACTGACGTGACATTGGCAGATGCAAACGGATCCCAAGGCGGAGATTTTAGTTCCCAAAACCAGCTAAACTTGGTTGATCCTTCTCCATTTCGCATGTAATATTCTTCGCCATCTTTCGCGCTCGATGTGTTCTGCCTCTTCCTTTTTTTTGCACAGCACTTTCTGGTAAACATTCCTCCACCAACGCTTTTTATCTTAAGCTTCTTTCGAAGACGTTCCTGCTTATCTACGAGGTGCGATCTCCTCCAGGCGCTTGGCACACTCTCCGGCGTCCAGGAACATGCTGAAGCTGCCTTAGATTCAGCTGTTGACTTCTTGCGCCACTTCCTTGCACCGGTGCCACCGTGGTCTTCTTGCGACCCCGACCTGCATTGGTGCCGCTGCTTCTACGCTGACCATTTCCAACTTCTCTGGAGAACCTGCCCTCTTGAGCGATGCTGGTGCCGCTTCTTTGCAAGATTTGAAAGTTTATGTGAGTCAGCCTCGGACGCGTCATCTTTATCGCCAAGGCACCGTCTGAAATTTGGACAAACCGAAGCGATCGTTGAACGGTATCATACTATACTGCCAGGAACAGAAACCAAAGAACCTCAAGAGATCCGATCCCAGATCAAGTCCCTTTTGGAGCATTGGGCCAAGCTGAGCGAGTCCCAGAATGAATCGTACCAAAGACGAGCGGCCGATGCCGTGGTCAAGTACCGCGAAGACATGCCGAAGTGGGAGAAAAAACTGATAGCCTCGGACAACATGGACAACGTTCGCCGGAAGAACGTGCTGATTCCACCGCCGGCGAAGAACGCTGCACTGCCGACCAAGTCACCGGATATGGATAGGGATATGCCGCACACAATCGTGTGCAACTCCGTCTCGCGGACGGATCTGTGAACGCCAGTTATTTTATTTGCAAAACCTCTTCAGCTTTTAAATCGATTGGATGTTGTGCCGACTGCCATTTCTTGCTACTCTATGTTCCACATCCTAGCAACGTACTCCGGCGGCAAGGGTAAGGAACGCCGATGCTTCTGCTTGCTCGGGTAACGGGTACGTTGCTGGAACATTGACGACGACAAAATCTGCAGCTCGAGGACCAGCCCGGTCGACTCGGTCGCTATGATGACTATGTCCTAAACGAAATAACTTTTATTTTAATGAATGGAATCGTCCAATTCAAGCTTTTGGTTAGGTACCTGGTTGTTCTCACATAAACGATTTAAGGCTTGAGTTTGTTCTTGCGCCTGCAGGGATCCGCTTCCGGAACAGGATTGACCTTCGAGAACCAAAGCCGAATAGGCAGGACGAATAGGA
Source organism: Culex quinquefasciatus (assembly GCF_015732765.1). NCBI lineage: Eukaryota > Metazoa > Arthropoda > Insecta > Diptera > Culicidae > Culex > Culex quinquefasciatus. Next base: position 60,107,199 of record NC_051861.1, on the reverse strand, counting down.
TATGGTAAAGGTGAAAATTGTAGCGAAGACGTCCGGCAACTGGAACCTTACTTTCTGAGTGTAAATGTATCGGCTGGCCTTGAATTGACAGACTTGAATTTGCTGGCGCAGGTTCTCACCCACACCACAAGTCCACAAGTTGGTCTCCTTAGTAGCGATGGTGAAAATGGTATAGAGACGAAAAAGTTTGATCTACAGTCATCCCACATATTCGGAACACCCACAAATTCGGAACACTTTTGTGATGATTTGTCAATAGCATGCCAAATGCAGCTTTTCTCTCGACCCTACTATTTTTATGACCTTTATTTGGTCATTTTCTTGCTATTTCACTAGTAAAAGTAGTACTTTCTGAACAAAAAACTTCATTTCAAGACTATTTTATTCAGAGCAGCACAACACTGCTTCCAAATTGCCTGTTCCATGATTGTGGGATGTTATTGTGCCTCCCACAATTTTGGAACACCTGTATTTAACTGATATTTTCACAAAAAAGTTATGAGACCATTCATAAAACATTACTAAGCATGAGTTTTATTGGTTTCGGATTGCGAAGTCATTGTTTTGTAAAAAATATGTACTCCTGGAGAGAATAAAAAGTTTGTTTACATCGTAAGAAAAAAGTGTTCCGAATAGGAGCGGCCGTGGCTGACTGGTTACGGTGTTCGCTTTGTAAGCGAATGGTTCTGGGTTCGATTCCCATCTGCTCCCAACGAGAAAGTTAAGAACACATAACATTTGAAATGATGAATATGAACGAAAAATCGGAGTCGCTCGAGGCGGGGTTCGATCCTCCGTCCTTTGGATTGGTAAGCAAAAATGCTAACCACTAGGCCATGATGACTTGGTGAGCGTGGACTGGAACTAGGAATACTGTTACAGAGAGCGAGTTGTGGCGCTATAACCACGGCAAATAGTGTCCAGGGCATTCGTGGAAATACAATGTCCCATCCCAGAGGGCCCCGGAGTACCAAACCTTCTTAGCATGGTGCTCCCAACGAATACAACCAAAATCTCGGAGCGTATGGTGGTGTGTCCCCACGCTTCTTCCTCCTGTCGATTCAGAATTGTGTTGTTGTTCGAACACCCAGTGCTCAAACTCAACCCAATTACGAATCATCTCTGCGATACGGCTTTACGCAGTAGGCCTGGCCGCTTTAACGCTTGTGATGTTTCAATGCATTCCGATGCAATGGCGCACTACAGATGTTAATAAATGACAAGAAGAGTGCTAGGCGTCATCTAACTTGATTAGATTAGATTAGATCGTAAGAAAAAAATGTTCCGAATTTGTGGATTTCAAACGTCAATGTTTTTCTTTGAAAACTTGATATAAAACGTAAAAATGTACAGCCGGTCTATACATCAATCGAATGATCGCAAGAAAAGCTTTCACATGAAAGTAAAAGCAATTCATTATGTTCAATTATCGACTTTATATGATTCGTTGAACATTGGCCGATCTGTAAACTGTTCCGAATATGAGGGATGAGTGTAACAACTTTCCAATCTCCGCAGCGAAACAAACCTGTTCACGAATCGACGACGAATCCTCCTCCACCGACGTGGCCGTCAAATTCTTATTTCTTACGCGAAGTTCTTTTTCGTGATTCACCATCCGCTGTAGTGTCCTGGTACACTCGATGGTTGACCGGTTAACTGTCATCAGATTGGCCAGCACAAGGCCGTTCAGTCGGTCACCCCGATCTTCACGACGCATGCCAGGGCTGCCACGCCGATTTGGTCTAAAATCGTCGTGATTGCCGGATCCAACCCGTCATCGTCATCCGCACCACCTCCGCCTCGACGTCTCCTGAAATTCAACTACGTTTTGACAAACCGACTCCTCCCGCAGTTCTACGGCCCTCGCGAAAGCGTCCCGATTGTTGCAACATTCCGTTCTTCTTGGGTTGGACAGATTCTGGGGCTGGTTGACGGATGTTGCTCCAGTCTGATTCGGCATCGCTTTTCTTCCACAAAATTTAGTGTTTGCCATCTTCCGAATCGAAGACCATGTCGCGAAACATATTTCCCCGGAGAACAAACTTAATGAAATGCCGCCGAGCATGTCCCGGTACTCTTCTATGGACGGATTTGACCGGAAACTGGTTTGTTACTGGTTCCGGAGGCAAATAATAAAATTTTGAGAACGCAACCGCAAACGACAAATTTTTGACACTTTGTTTTGACAGCATACGTCAAACAGTACAAGAGAGCGAGAGAGTAACGGGAGAGAAATGAGCATGGCGGCAGATGTCACACGAGTGGTAAACCGATTTTAAAATGTATGGGGAAATTCATTAGATATATAATATTTTTAAGATGAAGCCAAACCGAGCTTTGAAAAGTAGACGTAATGATAGGTTATTTTTTTATCTACCACCAGGAGAAATTTTACCCGCCTCCCTTGCATAGTTTGTGAGATTTTTGGGAAAAACTGATTTTCCCCATATCAATTTAAATTTCTTACCACTACTCGTACAGCGCCATCTCTGAGAAATTTCGCCGCGGCGGGTACCCCATTGGCCTGTGCCAGATTCATCAACAATACTAAAAATCTACATGATTTGCTGATGAGCGCTCATTGAGCGCGAGCGCATGCGAGATGAGCATGAGCGAGCACGAGCTACCTGTTAAGTCGCTCGCTCATTCGCAACCCTGCTTAGTTCTTTTAGAACGCTTTCAGCATTTCGAATTCCTAGAAATGCAGCTACCCACTCAACGCGTTCCGTTTGAATTCCGTTTAGAATTCCGCTTGAGCGAAAAAAGTTCGATTCGAATTCTTAACAGTGTTCGTTTTAGATTCTGAAACGTATTCCGTTTCAAACGCAACAACCGGTTCCGTTTGAGTTTTCGCCGCAAATCGGTTCAAGCGGAGTTGAAACGGAATCGAAACGGAATTGACGGGTTGTTTTTGACAGCTTTTTCTTCTTCTTGTTTTTACTTGTTGGCTTTCTTTTTTGTTATGGTTGAACCCAAAGTTAATTTGAAATATTTTGAACGAATTTTATTTATTTTTCTTTAAATTTCTCGTAAAATTAAACGCCCACCCAAAACCATCCCCTGAGTCCTCACATTTATTATTTTCCATTAAAAATAAACACTAAACACTCATTCTTAGTAGCCCCGGTCAACAATTTTGATCTCCTGCCACTGCCATCGCCGTGCAGCTCCATTAGGTAGACCAGATCGAAGCGGACCAAGTGTAGTGCTTGTTGGCAACTGGGCCGGGCTCAGTGGAACAAACTTGAAGTACTGCGTCGGGGAGTGGATGTTGGAACCTGCCTTTTGGAAACACTGAGAATCGGCGGTGGCACCACCTGGTTGTACGTCTGGTACGGCAACAACTTCTGGAACATCTTCTAGGAAGTGACCCTTCGTCTGTTTGCCCTTGGCCGCTGGACTCGCAATTTTTCGAAAAAACGAGATTTTGTAAGGCCTGAACTCCGATCGCGGCCGGCGTGCCAGCTCTCAGGCCTGGACAGTGCCTCGGTATGCGTCGTTCTGTCGAAAACAAAAACGGCGTCATTCGAAAACAGAAAAAAGTGGAACATTTTGTTTTCCTACCTGGCTATTTTTTTTTAATTCCACAAAAGGCTTTCACGGGAAAACGCAAGTTTCTTTTAACAAAGCCTACCGCGATTGCTGGAGAAGAAACACGCGGGTGCAAGATCGAAAAAGTTTTGGCCTCTTGACGTTTGCTAAAAAACAACAACAAAACCGCTTCGGCGAAACACGGTGAAATGTCATCGTGGTTCCGCAGTACACCAGCAGATGTCGCCCTTGTGCAAAAATGGCTCAAACGGAATCGAAGCGGAGTCCATCCGGAGATTCCGTTTAGAAAATTTCTAAACAATTTTCGAAGCGGAATGAACCCGTCATGCGGAAAACGATTTGATTGGGCAATAGTTCTAGACGTAGATTTGACAATAATTTTTTTTGGGACAATACGTGCTTTTGCAGCAACTAAATTTACCTCAACATTGCACGGATGAATCGTTTTCGCTTCTACTACCCAATCAAACCGTTTTCCGCATGACGGGTTCATTCCGCTTCGAATTCCGCTTCGAAAATTGCTTCGAAATTTTCTAAGCGGATTATCTGATTGGGTTCCGCTTCGATTCCGTTTGAGCAATTTTTGCACATGGGCGACACCTGCTGGTGTATGGTGGAACCTCGATGACATTTCGCCGAGTTTCGTCGAAACGGTTTTGTTGATGATTTTTGACAAAAGTGTGCGAACCAAACGTCAAAGTGTTAAGAAAAAAAAAGCCCGAAACATGTTCAGTCCTGTTGTGTGCTTTTTTGGAATGGAATGGGATTGGTGAGTAAAAATTTATGCTGCGTTTTCGAGAATGCATCAAATAATAGATTATTTGGATGTTTCGTTGTTTTTGTGATCATAGTGCTCGGGTGGAGGAACCGGCTGACTTCCTGTCTCGCTGCTGGGCTACAAACGCACGAGAGTCGCAAAGTGCCATCAGTTTTTGGAGTTACCCCTTTTTCCACCTGCTCCGGAACTAAAGGATTCGTGCGACCGTTTTAGGCCACGGCATGCCTGACCTGGCCATGTCATGCCTGGTTCATGCTCCGGAAAGTCTGCTGCTGGTCCCGATCATTCCGTACTGTCGACGGTAGTGCTCTGGTGACATAACCTCAACAAAACCAATATCTGAATTTTATCTCATTTTCCATCACAACAGGAAGCTCAACGAGGCAGATTGTCCGCCAGCGGCAGTTGAACCAGCAGAAGCGAATTGCCTAGCAGGACGAGGAATATGAGAAAACGGAGGAATCCGATAGTGAAACCAACGTTTGCGGAAGCGCTGGATTTGCTTGCGCACGCGGAAGTTCACGCCCGATTTGAGCCGCACAAGTCCAACCTGTGCAAACGATCTTTCCTGAACGAAACCACCATCAAGGAGCACGTCCAGCAGTTAACCGAAACGTCTTGCGTCGTGTGTGGGAAGCTCTGCAAGAACCACAACGCACTGCTCAAACACGCCTGGGAACACTCGCGGGAACGGTCCAGCTATGGAACGCACGGCTGCCCCAAGTGTGGCAAATCGTTCCTCAACAAGGCACGCCTCAAGCGGCACATGGTTTCACACCGGAACAAAACCGTACGATGCGAGATCTGCTCAGAGGAGTTTCCCTACGGTTGCAGTCTCATGAACAACCGATCGCACACCAAATCGCGCCAGTTCACGAGTGCGGCAAAACGTTTGGCTCACACTCGTCGCAGCAGATAATTCTGAAAATTCACTCCGGTGGGCGACCTTAGGGCATCTCCAGCGCTGGGGTGCAAATCAAATTTGCACCCGGCTCATGAATACCGAGATCAAATTTGCCACCTTGAAAAAATTCCGTCATCCCCACCGCTAGGGTAGCAAATTTGCCACCGAAACAAGCCCACCGCGGGGGGCAAATATGGGTTTTTATCATTTTTTGCTCTCGTTTACCTTCAAAATCAATAATTATGTGTTGATTCATGCCTAGAAATGCTAAAAGTTTATTAAACTTTTTAATCCTATTGGAAATTTCAAAGAATTTCATTTTTCGAAAATGTCGGAAGTTAAATCATTTGCTACCCGATTTGATTCCCACCAAATTTGCTCTCGAGTTTGCCCCCGAGTCTCCCACCGCGCGTAGCAAAGCAGGTATCAAATTTGATCTCAAGTTCATCTGTAGAAGAAAAATATGTGTCGGTACCTGTCGGGTACTCATTTTCTGATACCCGACAAGTACCGGCAAGCCGGGGGCAAAGTTTTGAATGCGTGTTTCGGAGATTTTTGTATGTCTGCTATTGTGTATGATTCAAATATCCAAAAATTCAAAAAATTCAAAAATTCAGAAATTCAAAAATTTAAAAATTCAAAAATTCAAATATCCAAAAATTCAAAAAAATCAAAAATTCAGAAATTCAAAAATTTAAAAATTTAAAAATTCAAAAATTTAAAAATTTAAAAATTCAAAAAATTTAAAATTTCAAAAAATAAAATTTAAAAATTTCAAAATTTGAAAATTTAAAAATTTAAAACATTCAGAATTCGACGGTAACATTTCAAAAGGCATCATGTACATTTTGACACTTTCTGGGTTCTTGCATATTCTGAAAGTACTCCTAATAAGCTACCTCTCCACCAAAAATGAGCAAAAGTTACTTCAGTAAAGTCTATTTAATCATGATTTTAAATAAAGTAACATAAACAAAATCTCTGCCATCAGCAATCCCTGTTTATATAGCCCTGTCAACCTGTCAAACAAGACTACATGAACCTCGTGATGAAAAAAAAGCATCATGAACAAAGCGCCATGTACATTCGGCGAAGAAAAACGAATCATAACAAAGCGCCCCCCTCAATGACAGCAGGGTGATTTCGACGTTGGTGATTTCAAAAGGAGTTATGTTTGTTTTTCTCAAATAAAATTACGGAAATGATGTTTTATTGAATTTGGATGATCAAGTATCAATAAAAGCAACGTTTTTCATCGTTTGTTAGGCCGATGCAAATATTTAAAAAAGTTTTTGTCCCTCGGCCCTGGCCCTGGGGGGGCCATAGTCTTCACATTTAAATGAAAAAAGTGTTTTAAAATGCATTTTACACTAGATCAGTTGTTTTGCAATCATTGGTTTTCAAAAAATCTAAGATCTGACAAAATCAAAAATTGTTTCGAAAAAAAAGATTTTGCATCGATAATTTTCAAAAAACCTTAAGATTTTTTAATAAACCCAAACATGCTTAAAATGATTTTAAACGCAGGAGAATGTATTTTAATCTGATTTCAGCTGGTTGCACTTGAATTTTCATTGAAATTTGGAAGTTTATTGTAAAAATATTTTTTTGCCCCCTGATTTTTCGGGCCAATTTTGAACATGACAAAAACTTTTAAAAATATTTGTACCAGCCTTATCATTAGAACATCTTATTTTGCTTTTATATTAAAATGGGAATTGAAATTGGATGCTCAACATTCAAATGCGGTTTTCTCAAAACGCATAATTTGTACATGATGCTTTTTGAAATGTTGGCGTCGAATTTCAAAATTCTAAAATGAAAAGTACAAAAAAATCCGAAATTCAAAATTCATAACTTCTAGAATTCCAAAATTCTAAAATTCAAAAATACATAAAAATCCGAAATTTAAAATTCAACAAAACAAAAACTCAAAAATGCGTTTTGAAAGATTATAATTTGTTTTTGATTTTATTTAAACTTTTACATTATTTTTCATTTAATTTTTTTTTTATTTTTTTTATTAATGAATTTTTGAATTTTTTGAGTTTTTGAATTTCTAAATTTTTGAATTTTTGAGTTTTTAAATTTTTGAATGTTTGAATTTTTGAATTTTTTAATTCTTGAATTTTTGAATTTTTAAATTTTTGTATTTTTTAATTTGTTTATTTTTTTAAATTTATTTAATTTTTTTAAATTTATTTAATTTTTTTAAATTGTTTAAAATGTTTTTAATTTTTCTAAATATTTCAATTTTTTTTTAATTTTTTAATTTTTTTTTAATTTTTTTATTTTTTTTTGATTTTTTTTTTACTTTTTTTTATTTTATTTTTTTACTTTTTTTTAATTTTTAATTTTTTTTTAATTGTTTTAAATTTTTTAATTTTTTTAACTATTTTTTTTACATTAAAAAAAAGCAAAAAAAATGTTTTTTTCCGTGCATCATTCAATTTTCCGTGCATCATTCCATTTGCCACAGTAGCAAACCAGCAGCATAGCGGGTAGTAAAGAGAAATCCCGAAGAACTGAGAGCAAATTTGCTACCGCGACAGGTAGGGGAGGTGGGGGTAAGACGGCCAGGCGGGGTAAGACGGCCATGCGCTTGTTTTACTACTAAACATGATAAAAGTTACCCAAATATCTAATGGTATTGTACCTTAGGCTAAATAAGTTACTTTGAGTCACTTTTTGCAAAACTAAATAGTGGTTTGCAAACAAAATGTTGATAATTAAGAAAAAAATGCCGTAATCACCAGTGTGTCGTAATATTTATCATTTGAAAAAAGTTCTTTGAATATAAACTGTTTTAAAAACATTTTAATGCATATTACTTAAAGCTTTTCATTTCGCAGTCATGGTGATAATGTCCTTAACAGTATCAGATACAAACATTAGATTTTTATGCATTTTTATCATAGTTATCTAAGTTGCAAAATACGGTGGCCGTCTTACCCCCGCAAGAGGAGGAAGGATCGAAAAAGCACATTTTTTTTAAATCAATAAAAAGTAAAGAAAAGTTTATTTTAAAGACACAAGTTAGGTAATTTCTTTAAATGTGACTTCCAACTAGGATCTGTACTAAGTTGGGGTTGAAAATAATGGTTTATTTTGATTTGAAATGAGTTTTTACCTTAGGGTGGCCGTCTTACCCCCATCTCCCCTACCGCGGTGGGGTTGACGTCGGGTGCAAATTTGATTTGCTTCGATGTTTGCTACCCGCGCTGGAGATGCACTTAGGGATGCAGGTTTGTACTACGGTTTCATCGGTGGGTTATCAACACGATTCTAACTCTTTCCTTGCTTCTTGTAGATTCTGCTGGAAGGAATTCGCCGACGGAGGAACACTGCAAAAGCTGTGAACACAACGCCAAGCTTACCTACAACGACCTGAATCTGGACAAATTTCCGGCGGGCACGGACCGGAGGTTGTCAACCAGCACCAGTGTACCAGCTGCACGGCGTCTAATCGGAATGTTCACGGTTTGGATGAAGGCCTGAAGCTGCACGGTATGGCGATGGCAAGGAACCCGAAGTGTCGACGGGTGCGGCCAAGACTGATGTTGTAGATCAACCCGAGGAATATAACACGTCCTTCGATATGTTTTCTGTTAACCTAAAATAATAATAATTAAAAAAAAAGGGGATTCGGGGCTGGGACGCGTTTAATTCAATGATTTATACAACATAAAATGAATAAAACTAGTTTTAAAACTTTTAAATTAAGATGAATAATCCTTTCTGGTTGAATTCCAATTTAATTTGGATTCAACCAAAACAAAAAAAGAAAACCACCAAGAAAAAATAAGAAGAAGAAGCTGCTGTCAAAACTTACCCGCCCATTCCGTTTCGATTCCGTTTAAATTCCGTTTGAACCGATTTGCGGCGAAAACTCAAACGGAACCGGTTGTTGCGTTTGAAACGGAATGCGGTTTAGAATCTAAAACGAACACTGTTTAGAATTCGAATCGAACTTTTTTCGCTCAAGTGGAATTCTAAACGGAATTCAAACGGAACGCGCTGAGTGGGTAACAGTTCGTAAGTATACAACTGCTGCATACGCTTTATTAGATGCATCCACAAAAACGTAAAAAAGCAAAGTAATCCACTTTAACGACCCCCGGGTCTCTCGTTTTTCGATGTAAGTCATTGCTGAATAACATCTAGGAAAATTAATGTGTTTTGCTTCCAGTGCCCAGAATTCAATGATTCCAAGACTCATGCAATTCGTCTAAACCCCACTTCCACAATTTTTGCATAAACATTTTGCCTTGAATTGTAATATTTGAGATTAATCCTAATGGATCATACACTCTCATTATTGTCGATAGGACATTTCTCTTGGTTGGATTTTCTGAACATTCAAGTTCCTTTACTTTGAAATTAATTTTATCGGTTTCCGTATTCCAAAAAATACCTAAAACCTTTTCGTACAGTGGCTCGTTGTCTCCGAGCTTTATAGCACTCATAGGCTTTGAATTGGAAACAAAATTCCTTATATTATAATGAGCTTTGTCATGAATATTAATTACATTATTGACTACTTCTCTCGCTTCGTTCAGTGAACTAAAACTATCTAAGTAGTCATCTACATAGTGATTATTTAGAATATTCTAAAAATAAATAAATAAATATTCTTTAGGATATTTGTCCTGTAATTTCAATGCATTTTGATTTTTAACGTTTTGGGCGCAAGTTGGTGAGCAAGTCACTTCAAATATCATCACCTGCATGACATATGTATCTATGTCTAAATGATCAGATTCTCTGAATAAGAATCTCTGAGCATCTTGATCTTCTTTGTTAATTTTAACTTGGTGGAACATTTCTTGTATGTCCCCAGAGATAGCGAAACGACCTTCTCTGAATCTCATTAATACTCCAAGTAAATTCGCATTTGCATCAGGTCCAGACAATAGGTTTGAATTTAACGATTCTCCTTTTGTCTTTGCTGCTGCGTCAAACACTAACCTAGCTTTAGGTGGTTATTTGTTATGATTTATAACCGAAAAATGTGGAATATAGTAATTCTTTGATGACTTAGTCAAGGCTTCTATCTGGGATAATTTTGTTATGTATCCCTTTTCCTCGTATACCTTTATTTTTTATTATTCCACAATCTTAATGTGGGATCCTTTTTGCCTTTCTTACTAAAGAAAGGTATAGGTTTTACTTTAAGGCTGGACGTCATTTTCATCTTCGTAAATATGTCGATTCAGCATGAATTTTCTTCGGAAAAATCGTCAAAAAATCACACTGCATCGATTTTAGACGCTCTATCGATTCACCTTGACAGAACTCGCCTATCTCCAACCCTCGAATTTTGAGAAAATAAATTCCGTGGAGTTCGAGTGATGTCCGTGTGTGGTAAATTTTTTGCCAAATTTTGTGTCGCGTAATCCTCGGCTCCCCTATTTTCGATTTTGATTGTTCCAAGTGCATTTGAAAGCTGGTGTGCTGAACAAGGGTCATTTTGAGACCGAATTTCGAAATATCCATCTGTTTTCGGATGCGGCCAGACTTTTCAACAAAATACACAGTTTTCAAATGAAAATATGGTCAAAAATTTTCATTTTCTTTTCTTTTATTTATCTCAAAATTGCATTTTTCGAGCTCTACAACCTCCCAAATTTTCATCCAGATCCATAATCTGGTTCTGGAGTTAGAGCCGTTTGATTAACCTACCAAAAGAAAAAAAAATCCCTAAAAAAAGGTAAAAGCCCACCTGGTGACCTTTGCCAACACTTTTCATTTCCGATTTTATCCGAAATTTCTTTCTACATCCATAGTACAGACCATGAGTGAGCATCTGAAACAAATTTGACATCTATCGGCAAGCCGGATCAATTTTTAGAGCTATTTACTTTTTGCCTTTCTTACTAAAGAAAGGTATAGGTTTTACTTTAAGGCTGGACGTCATTTTCATCTTCGTAAATATGTCGATTCAGCATGAATTTTCTTCGGAAAAATCGTCAAAAATCACACTGCATCGATTTTAGACGCTCTATCGATTCACCTTGACAGAACTCGCCTATCTCCAACCCTCGAATTTTGAGAAAATAAATTCCGTGGAGTTCGAGTGATGTCCGTGTGTGGTAAATTTTTGCCAAATTTTGTGTCGCGTAATCCTCGGCTCCCCTATTTTCGATTTTGATTGTTCCAAGTGCATTTGAAAGCTGGTGTGCTGAACAAGGGTCATTTTGAGACCGAATTTCGAAATATCCATCTGTTTTCGGATGCGGCCAGACTTTTCAACAAAATACACAGTTTTCAAATGAAAATATGGTCAAAAATTTTCATTTTCTTTTCTTTTATTTATCTCAAAAATTGCATTTTTCGAGCTCTACAACCTCCCAAATTTTCATCCAGATCCATAATCTGGTTCTGGAGTTAGAGCCGTTTGATTAACCTACCAAAGAAAAAAAAAAGGTAAAAGCCCACCTGGTGACCTTTGCCAACACTTTTCATTTCCGATTTTATCCGAAATTTCTTTCTACATCCATAGTACAGACCATGAGTGAGCATCTGAAACAAATTTGACATCTATCGGTAAGCCGGATCAATTTTTAGAGCTATTTACTTTTTGCCTTTCTTACTAAAGAAAGGTATAGGTTTTACTTTAAGGCTGGACGTCATTTTCATCTTCGTAAATATGTCGATTCAGCATGAATTTTCTTCGGAAAAATCGTCAAAAAATCACACTGCATCGATTTTAGACTCTCTATCGATTCACCTTGACAGAACTCGCCTATCTCCAACCCTCGAATTTTGAGAAAATAAATTCCGTGGAGTTCGAGTGATGTCCGTGTGTGGTAAATTTTTGCCAAATTTTGTGTCGCGTAATCCTCGGCTCCCCTATTTTCGATTTTGATTGTTCCAAGTGCATTTGAAAGCTGGTGTGCTGAACAAGGGTCATTTTGAGACCGAATTTCGAAATATCCATCTGTTTTCGGATGCGGCCAGACTTTTCAACAAAATACACAGTTTTCAAATGAAAATATGGTCAAAAATTTTCATTTTCTTTTCTTTTATTTATCTCAAAATTGCATTTTTCGAGCTCTACAACCTCCCAAATTTTCATCCAGATCCATAATCTGGTTCTGGAGTTAGAGCCGTTTGATTAACCTACCAAAAGAAAAAAAATCCCTAAAAAAAGGTAAAAGCCCACCTGGTGACCTTTGCCAACACTTTTCATTTCCGATTTTATCCGAAATTTCTTTCTACATCCATAGTACAGACCATGAGTGAGCATCTGAAACAAATTTGACATCTATCGGCAAGCCGGATCAATTTTTAGAGCTATTTACTTTTTGCCTTTCTTACTAAAGAAAGGTATAGGTTTTACTTTAAGGCTGGACGTCATTTTCATCTTCGTAAATATGTCGATTCAGCATGAATTTTCTTCGGAAAAATCGTCAAAAAATCACACTGCATCGATTTTAGACGCTCTATCGATTCACCTTGACAGAACTCGCCTATCTCCAACCCTCGAATTTTGAGAAAATAAATTCCGTGGAGTTCGAGTGATGTCCGTGTGTGGTAAATTTTTTGCCAAATTTTGTGTCGCGTAATCCTCGGCTCCCCTATTTTCGATTTTGATTGTTCCAAGTGCATTTGAAAGCTGGTGTGCTGAACAAGGGTCATTTTGAGACCGAATTTCGAAATATCCATCTGTTTTCGGATGCGGCCAGACTTTTCAACAAAATACACAGTTTTCAAATGAAAATATGGTCAAAAATTTTCATTTTCTTTTCTTTTATTTATCTCAAAAATTGCATTTTTCGAGCTCTACAACCTCCCAAATTTTCATCCAGATCCATAATCTGGTTCTGGAGTTAGAGCCGTTTGATTAACCTACCAAAAGAAAAAAAAAAGGTAAAAGCCCACCTGGTGACCTTTGCCAACACTTTTCATTTCCGATTTTATCCGAAATTTCTTTCTACATCCATAGTACAGACCATGAGTGAGCATCTGAAACAAATTTGACATCTATCGGCAAGCCGGATCAATTTTTAGAGCTATTTACTTTTTGCCTTTCTTACTAAAGAAAGGTATAGGTTTTACTTTAAGGCTGGACGTCATTTTCATCTTCGTAAATATGTCGATTCAGCATGAATTTTCTTCGGAAAAATCGTCAAAAATCACACTGCATCGATTTTAGACGCTCTATCGATTCACCTTGACAGAACTCGCCTATCTCCAACCCTCGAATTTTGAGAAAATAAATTCCGTGGAGTTCGAGTGATGTCCGTGTGTGGTAAATTTTTGCCAAATTTTGTGTCGCGTAATCCTCGGCTCCCTATTTTCGATTTTGATTGTTCCAAGTGCATTTGAAAGCTGGTGTGCTGAACAAGGGTCATTTTGAGACCGAATTTCGAAATATCCATCTGTTTTCGGATGCGGCCAGACTTTTCAACAAAATACACAGTTTTCAAATGAAAATATGGTCAAAAATTTTCATTTTCTTTTCTTTTATTTATCTCAAAATTGCATTTTTCGAGCTCTACAACCTCCCAAATTTTCATCCAGATCCATAATCTGGTTCTGGAGTTAGAGCCGTTTGATTAACCTACCAAAAGAAAAAAAAATCCCTAAAAAAAGGTAAAAGCCCACCTGGTGACCTTTGCCAACACTTTTCATTTCCGATTTTATCCGAAATTTCTTTCTACATCCATAGTACAGACCATGAGTGAGCATCTGAAACAAATTTGACATCTATCGGCAAGCCGGATCAATTTTTAGAGCTATTTACTTTTTGCCTTTCTTACTAAAGAAAGGTATAGGTTTTACTTTAAGGCTGGACGTCATTTTCATCTTCGTAAATATGTCGATTCAGCATGAATTTTCTTCGGAAAAATCGTCAAAAAATCACACTGCATCGATTTTAGACGCTCTATCGATTCACCTTGACAGAACTCGCCTATCTCCAACCCTCGAATTTTGAGAAAATAAATTCCGTGGAGTTCGAGTGATGTCCGTGTGTGGTAAATTTTTTGCCAAATTTTGTGTCGCGTAATCCTCGGCTCCCTATTTTCGATTTTGATTGTTCCAAGTGCATTTGAAAGCTGGTGTGCTGAACAAGGGTCATTTTGAGACCGAATTTCGAAATATCCATCTGTTTTCGGATGCGGCCAGACTTTTCAACAAAATACACAGTTTTCAAATGAAAATATGGTCAAAATTTTCATTTTCTTTTCTTTTATTTATCTCAAAAATTGCATTTTTCGAGCTCTACAACCTCCCAAATTTTCATCCAGATCCATAATCTGGTTCTGGAGTTAGAGCCGTTTGATTAACCTACCAAAAGAAAAAAAAAGGTAAAAGCCCACCTGGTGACCTTTGCCAACACTTTTCATTTCCGATTTTATCCGAAATTTCTTTCTACATCCATAGTACAGACCATGAGTGAGCATCTGAAACAAATTTGACATCTATCGGCAAGCCGGATCAATTTTTAGAGCTATTTACTTTTTGCCTTTCTTACTAAAGAATGGTATAGGTTTTACTTTAAGGCTGGACGTCATTTTCATCTTCGTAAATATGTCGATTCAGCATGAATTTTCTTCGGAAAAATCGTCAAAAAATCACACTGCATCGATTTTAGACGCTCTATCGATTCACCTTGACAGAACTCGCCTATCTCCAACCCTCGAATTTTGAGAAAATAAATTCCGTGGAGTTCGAGTGATGTCCGTGTGTGGTAAATTTTTGCCAAATTTTGTGTCGCGTAATCCTCGGCTCCCTATTTTCGATTTTGATTGTTCCAAGTGCATTTGAAAGCTGGTGTGCTGAACAAGGGTCATTTTGAGACCGAATTTCGAAATATCCATCTGTTTTCGGATGCGGCCAGACTTTTCAACAAAATACACAGTTTTCAAATGAAAATATGGTCAAAAATTTTCATTTTCTTTTCTTTTATTTATCTCAAAAATTGCATTTTTCGAGTTCTACAACCTCCCAAATTTTCATCCAGATCCATAATCTGGTTCTGGAGTTAGAGCCGTTTGATTAACCTACCAAAAGAAAAAAAAAGGTAAAAGCCCACCTGGTGACCTTTGCCAACACTTTTCATTTCCGATTTTATCCGAAATTTCTTTCTACATCCATAGTACAGACCATGAGTGAGCATCTGAAACAAATTTGACATCTATCGGCAAGCCGGATCAATTTTTAGAGCTATTTACTTTTGCCTTTCTTACTAAAGAAAGGTATAGGTTTTACTTTAAGGCTGGACGTCATTTTCATCTTCGTAAATATGTCGATTCAGCATGAATTTTCTTCGGAAAAATCGTCAAAAATCACACTGCATCGATTTTAGACGCTCTATCGATTCACCTTGACAGAACTCGCCTATCTCCAACCCTCGAATTTTGAGAAAATAAATTCCGTGGAGTTCGAGTGATGTCCGTGTGTGGTAAATTTTTGCCAAATTTTGTGTCGCGTAATCCTCGGCTCCCTATTTTCGATTTTGATTGTTCCAAGTGCATTTGAAAGCTGGTGTGCTGAACAAGGGTCATTTTGAGACCGAATTTCGAAATATCCATCTGTTTTCGGATGCGGCCAGACTTTTCAACAAAATACACAGTTTTCAAATGAAAATATGGTCAAAAATTTTCATTTTCTTTTCTTTTATTTATCTCAAAAATTGCATTTTTCGAGCTCTACAACCTCCCAAATTTTCATCCAGATCCATAATCTGGTTCTGGAGTTAGAGCCGTTTGATTAACCTACCAAAAGAAAAAAAAAGGTAAAAGCCCACCTGGTGACCTTTGCCAACACTTTTCATTTCCGATTTTATCCGAAATTTCTTTCTACATCCATAGTACAGACCATGAGTGAGCATCTGAAACAAATTTGACATCTATCGGCAAGCCGGATCAATTTTTAGAGCTATTTACTTTTTGCCTTTCTTACTAAAGAAAGGTATAGGTTTTACTTTAAGGCTGGACGTCATTTTCATCTTCGTAAATATGTCGATTCAGCATGAATTTTCTTCGGAAAAATCGTCAAAAATCACACTGCATCGATTTTAGACGCTCTATCGATTCACCTTGACAGAACTCGCCTATCTCCAACCCTCGAATTTTGAGAAAATAAATTCCGTGGAGTTCGAGTGATGTCCGTGTGTGGTAAATTTTTTGCCAAATTTTGTGTCGCGTAATCCTCGGCTCCCCTATTTTCGATTTTGATTGTTCCAAGTGCATTTGAAAGCTGGTGTGCTGAACAAGGGTCATTTTGAGACCGAATTTCGAAATATCCATCTGTTTTCGGATGCGGCCAGACTTTTCAACAAAATACACAGTTTTCAAATGAAAATATGGTCAAAAATTTTCATTTTCTTTTCTTTTATTTATCTCAAAAAATTGCATTTTTCGAGCTCTACAACCTCCCAAATTTTCATCCAGATCCATAATCTGGTTCTGGAGTTAGAGCCGATTGATTAACCTACCAAAAGAAAAAAAAAAAGGTAAAAGCCCACCTGGTGACCTTTGCCAACACTTTTCATTTCCGATTTTATCCGAAATTTCTTTCTACATCCATAGTACAGACCATGAGTGAGCATCTGAAACAAATTTGACATCTATCGGCAAGCCGGATCAATTTTTAGAGCTATTTACTTTTTGCCTTTCTTACTAAAGAAAGGTATAGGTTTTACTTTAAGGCTGGACGTCATTTTCATCTTCGTAAATATGTCGATTCAGCATGAATTTTCTTCGGAAAAATCGTCAAAAAATCACACTGCATCGATTTTAGACGCATCGTCGCCAAGTCGACAAGTTGTCAAGTTGTGCTTCTAATGCTGGCGCGTACTGCTGGCGCGTCTTGTTATTGGGATCCAATATACTCTAATATGTGTTGGGTGCCCTATCGATTTTCATTTGCTACTATAGACATCGTATATTTTTCGGCTCTTTAGTATTATCATTATATGCATAACTGTCCAGTATTTGTTTTGAAACCTGCGACATGAGACCATTATGCGATTTAAATTCTGTCATTTATTTTTGTTGTGTGGTGGTCTAGAGGTTTGTGTCCTAACTAATATTTTATCTAGATCAGAGGCAAAAGATTAAATCTTGAGAAACATTGAGGTGAATTTGAAAGAGCTTTTAGAGAGTGGGGATCTTTTTAGAAAGTGGGGATCTTCTTCGAAAGTTCTTGGCTTGCTTCTTGTTGTTGGGTGAAAAAGGAAAGCTTTGATCGCAAGCGAGCGAGGGAGAGAACTTATATTCCTTTCCTCTCCACACTCGCGCTCACCGAACACGGCGCCTTGTGCTAAAGAGGCGATGGTGTAGAGGTATAACTTCAAGCGTTGTGTTGTTGTTTTTTTTTCGTTGCCAGCTAGAGCTTCTTCTCGCTCGCGGGCAAAACATCGCTGACAACAGTGCCTGCGGCACATTCTGAAATGCCGCGCGGCGTGTACCTTTGAAAAAACGGACAATACCAACAGTGTTGGTCCAACACACAAAAGTGCTCGTACCGAAGCTAAAAACCAAAACCGCGGTGTTTGTTGTCACTGGCGCAAGGAAGCTTGCTATGATCGCGTTTGTCATAAACGCTTGTTTGATTACAAACTTACAAACATATTGTACGATTGAAAATATTCTTTTGGTGAAAATTGCGTTTTTTATTTCCTTTGGAAATCATATCATTTATAAGACATTGCTTTCATCATAAGACTTTCTTTTGTGCTGACGTTATAAATAAACAAAGTCGATGTTATGAATTGAAAAAGGTTCTACCATTGTTATATTCTTTAGTAAGAAAGGCTCTATCTCTCCCCAGGTGGAATTAAATCGGGTTTTCATATTTAGTTCTTGTCCCTTTAGCCTCGTTAAGGCTGCTGGGAAACTATTTGGGAATTGCACATCATCGTGCTTCCACAGTAGTCCAATTTCGTATTGACCATTATTATATTTTAAAGTGGAGCTCAATATTTTATCTGCTTCCTCAGTTTGTTTTGAGAGCAGAGGTTTAATCGATGGGTTAATTCAAAAACTGCACATTCAGCATTTCTATGAGTTGTTTTGTGGCAATAAAAACATTTATATTTTTTGTCGGATTTCATGTCCAAATGTGCATTCGATTTTTCTCTTCTGTTGAACCTATCGCGGTTCCCTGTTTGGGAATATTCTCCCATTTTGTGTGAAATCATCATTGTTGCCAATGCTAAATGGCCTTTCAACCATTCAGAAAGTGTTCCTAAATCAGGTAGTTTATTCAGGTTCTTATCTTATTCGTTGTCTGGCTCGAAATCGAGCCTGAATCGAGTCGAGGCTCGAGCCAAAATTCTCGGTGGGCCCCTACACTACGGTCCCGGTCCATCCATCCACTTCATCCATTGCTGATGCAAATTAAACGGTAGTTTTGCTACCAGATCTTGGATCAACCTTTGATGGGGGGAGGTGTCCACGTGCTTCCATCCCGCCAGTCCATATGTATAGCCTTAGTGTTGTGTTTGCTGTATTTGATATTTTGTGAACCACACCGTATGCTGTACTCGACAGATATGGACTGGTTCCCGGCCGGGCTGATGGGTCTCGCAGCTGGCTAGTTGAACGTACCTGTTAGAACATCAAATCATGATGTTTTATCCTTTTGTTTCCTTAGTAACAGTAGCATAGTTAGTTCAGCAAGGGAAGCAATAGTTTGATCCGTTCAGCTGTTCAAGCAATTGCTTTCGATTCAAACTTGTGCTGAACATTGTTGGACTACCTAGACTACTGATCAAAGGAAACAAACACGAGGGTACAAAGGGATAAGCTCCCCCCGGATGGGGCTAAATTGTGGAACGCTCCCAGTGAGTTTTACTGAGCTGCTTTGGACATTTTAGGTAATAGTTGTACAAAAAATAGTTAAAGCTCGGTATTAATTCACTGGGAGGTCGTGTAAAAATGTCCGTGCTTGTGAAGTTCTGTTTCTGTGTCACTGTTGTGTTAGTTTGTAACACGTTCGACATGAAACTTCTAACCAGCAATGATTAGTTATGCGGAATTCTTCAAGTACGGGAGCACGACGAAAATTAGACGACCCGAAGAAATAGTGAAAGTGATAGTGAAAGCAAAATAAATAAAGTGTCAATAAATAATCGTGAAGTGAAAATATTATTATAAATATATTTAATATTATATTACACTTTATATCTGTGTAAAACTCACTATCAGAATCTAATGTTTTCTTGTGTTCTCTTTTGTTCTTTTCGTTTCAAACCGCTTATTCTATCCGCTTTCTACCCCCAATGTGTCCTGCACTGGGGGTGCCTGGGGTAACTTCGAGTTGACCTGGGCCGCCCGAGGAATTATGTCGTAGGTGGCTCGTGTACAGGTTCACTCACCTCTCCTCGCGGCAAGGTTTTCCGTAGGTCTACACTCGAACATGCAACATGGGACAGCATGAATCTTCAGCTGAAGCCGGACGAATGTATTCCAAAATTACAGAATTACAGATCTTGGATCAACCTTTGATCCTTCAAATAATCAGTTTGGTTTAAATGTTTGATGTTTGTAACTAAGTTCTCAATCGATGTTACGAAATCAATCATAGATCGTGGGTTCTCCACATTAGGATTTTTAAGACTGAGGGCGTCCTTCAAATATCCCTCATAAAGGAATCGAAGATTTCCAAACTCTTCCTTCAAAGATTGCATAACAGTTGCAAAGTAACCGCCGACCTTACAAGTCGCATTCTCAACGCCAGTCCGCAGTTTGTGTGAGCGTCGCCGCTTTTTTAAAATGTGCACCGTAGACAAAAACAGTGTGGTTCTGGATTTTTGTCAACTCCAAAACCAACCAAGCCCAAAGCTTGTAAAAAAATTTCTCGCAGACCTTCAAGTAAACCAAGAAAATTTGCGAGCATTGCAATTATGCAATAGAAGAAAAATAGCCGTGTTGCAGTTCGCCGACTCAGCAATGGCCTCGTCCTTCATCGACAAACCTCTGGTATATCAGGGTTGCAAAATCCCGATTTACCTGGACAACAACGCTACAGAAGTTCGTGTGCTTGACCTACCTCTAGGCATAAGCAATGATGACGTAGTAAAAGTGATGAGTAAATACGGCGAAATTTTGACCATCACCAACGACCGCTGGATTAACTTCTTCCCAGGGATCCCAAATGGAGTTCGGACCCTGCGGATGTTGCTGAAACAGCCAACGCCGAAATCAATCACTGTACACAATGCTGCTGCAACAGTGACGATTATAGGCAAAAAATCGCTTAGCAAACTCAAAGTAAAGAACAAAAAATGTGCGGATTCGAGAAAAAAGGTGAACCAAAAAAGCAGTACACAACCGATTGAACCCGAACCAAGCAGCAGCAGCAGCAGTAAAAGCAACAACAGTAAACCAGAACAAAATGCAATGGAAACAAGTGAAATTGACGACGAAGACAACGATGGATTCGAGACCGTGCTTTCTAAGCACACCCGCCGCCGGAAGCGCTTACAGGCATATTTGGACGCGGAAGACGAACTAACAAAAAAACGAAGAGAGATGGCTGCAGGAGAAACAGATGAAGAAGATGAAGATGTCATAAAAGCAAAATATTATAAGAAAAAGTGCTGTGAGATAACTTCTAAATCCCTGGAAGAAGAGGACGAAGATAAACTTGAAGAACTTGATAATTCACTCTTTAAATATTCCGCTAAATATTTGAAACATAGACAGAAATCGTTAGAAAAAAGGCATGGTAATAATTATTGAAGTGATTTTAAACTCTGTAATCTTTCCTCTTTCACTATCCACCTTGAAGAGATGAATGCACAATGGTGTAAAGTCTCTATAATAATAATAAAAAAAAAGATTGCATAATTAGTGGTACATTCTTATGATCCTTAACAGTCAGGCAACTATGCCAGAAAAGTACCCGTAGACTACTAAGCCCCGTTTTAGCGTTACAGTCATCCCACATATTCGGAACACCCACAAATTCGGAACACTTTTGTGATAATTTATCAATAACATGGCAAATGTAGCTTTTCTGTCGACCCTACTATTTTTCGGGCCTTCATTTGGACATTCTCTTGCTATTTCACTAGTAAAATTAGTATTTTTTAAACAAAAAACCTCATTTCAAGACTATTTTATCCAGAGCAGCAAAACACTGCCTCCAAATTGCCTGTTCCATAATTGTGGGTTGTTATTGTGCCTCCCACAATTGTGGAACACCTGAATTTAACTGATATTTTAACAAAAAAAGTTATCAGACCACTTATAAAACATAACTTAGCTTGAGTTTCGTTGGTTTCAGTGCGAGAAGTCATTATTTTGTAAAAATTATGTACTCACGGAGAGAACCAAAGTTTGTTTACATCCGTAAGAAAAAGTGTTCCGAATTTGTGGATTTCAAGGGTCAATGTTTTTCTTCAAAACTTGATATAAAAGTTAAAATTTGCAGTTGTTCGATACATCATTCGAAAGATCGCAAGAAAAGCTTTCAAATGAAGGTAAAAGCGAATCATTAAGTTCAATTATCGATTTGCTATGATTTTTTGAGCGTTGGCCGATCTGTAAACCGTTCCGAATATGTGGGATGACTGTACATGGATTTTCAACAAGCTGTAACTTGGTGAAAATTACATGAAATATCAATTTTTTATATACCATTGGATTCGAAATTTAATCAACTTTAATACAAAAATATTTAATATGGTGGTTTAGGGGGGGGGGGGCGGGTAACCAGGGGGAGGGGCCAAAGAAAAAAACAGCGTTACATGGAATTCAAGGGCCCAGGGCACATTGTAATATTACCCAAAATACCAACTTATATAGGTTTTTGGAAAGGAGAGAACCTCTACTTTAAGGGAAAATGTTTAAAACATGTTAAAATAATATAAACAATTTTTGAAAAATAGTTATCGTAACTATTTTTGCAATAACTATATTCTTTTGAACTATAAAGCCAAATTTTGAAGAAATATGGTCATGCGACATATCAAAATTCATGAAATAATCCCAGGAATCGATATATGAGCAATTCATCCTGATTCGGTTGAACCGGTTCAAATAACCGGTACCGGTTTGAACCGATTCAGTGTTATCGCTGCAAATTATGCCATGCGACATGTCAAAATTCTTCAAATAATCTCAACAATCTATTCGTGATAAATTTTAACCGATTTGGTTGTACACTCAAACCCCGATGGTTTGACACCAACTGTTGTCAAACGAACGGGGTCACGTTTTAGTTTGACACCCCTTTTACACGGAGTTCACACAAACTACCAAACGTTTGTTTTGATAGTGTGCGTGAGCGCCGTGTAAAAAGTGACAGTTCGTCACTTTTTAGTTTAACTTTGACCAACCAACGGGGTACAAACTAAAAAAGTGTCAAACGAAAAAGTGACCAACCACCGGGGGTTGAGTGTACCGTTATAATTGCTATAATGTTCAAACGATGCATGTCAAAATTATTGAAATAATCTTCTGTTTTCTTTTATGGTAAATCTTGCTGGTTTATTCTTTGTCAAACGATGAATCATTAGGCGCTGATTTAGAATGATTTTAGTTTAGTTCTGACATCACTTTTAACGATATTTTAGGATCGGCAATCAGGGCACACCTTGAATGATATTTCGGCACGGTGTTGGTCGCAGCAGCAAACTTTGCATGTTGAGCATTTCACTCGGCTCCGTTTAACTTCTTCCACGCAGTAGTATGTAGCACATTGACTTCGTCTCAATTCCTCGGTTGTTGAGAGTTTCACCTTGGCAGCCTACGCAAAGATATTCCATTTTAGAGCGCTGATGGTTTTGGCAAACCAAAACTTCGCACTTCGTGCACGGCTTCAGTTCCTTATCACCAGTACATATAACGCACATTGCCTTATACGTTGCTGAAAAAAACAATGTCTTTATCTATTGTGTAACTTTTTTTCACTATATACTACCTTCTGATTCATATGTAGACAGTCGTTCAAATACAGCGAAAAACGTTTGAAAATCTTGCTTCAGGTCGTTGTGAATGCATCCATCAACGGTGGCATCCGCACGCGATCGTACATAATCGTACGCCAGCTCGTACGACAGTTTCTGAAAAAACTTAAATCGGCTCTGCCGGGTTGATGCTCTCCATTCCGGGTATTTCAAGTGGTGCAGAATCTCAGCATTATGCATTGCGAGGTCCACAATGTCCATCATCATCCGATTTGGCCATCGTTTCGTTTTTCGCGCAGTTGAGAACTCTCGGGTCGATTTATCGAAATTATCGACTGGCGCCTTTCCGACGTTATAGTGTAGATTTACAACAGTCTTCTTTTAGAAGTTGTTTCGTCCACTCCACAAAGGTTGGGGTTGTTGCTCAAAAACACGACAGCACGATTTTTCTTCGGAACATAGGACGTGATCGTTAGGTCAGAATTGTAACCGAAAATAGAACTGTGCACTGTTCTCGTTCTAGAGGGGAGCATTTCTCGAGGTATATCTGGTTTGCACTTGCGGAGAGTTCCGGTAAGGAACAGGCCTCGTTCCTGCACTTTTCGCAGCCTCAACCGACGTAAAAATTATCTACGACCACTTCGCGCCCACTGCCCTGTATCCTCTCCGTTGCATCAAGAACGACACGCATCCCTTGTTTCTCCTCGCGAGGTTTTTGTTAGCGGTAGGAACCGTTTTCAGGGTAGATTTCCGCTTCTTGGGTGGTGGTGGTATGTAGTTGTTCGACAATAGATGAGATCCTGTAGTTTTAAAAATGTAAAAGATATAACAAACTATTGCCACATTTCAAAAATATGATATGCGATATATTCCAGAAATATGATACAGTGGACTCTCTCGTTGTCGACAGCCATAGAGTCGACTGTACAATCATTACTTACCAGGAAAATATATTTGAAAAAAGAAGCCGTAGGAATTTTCCAAGTCAGCGCCAAGAAAAACCTTAACTCCTTCCTTCGCACCTGGTTTGTTCTTCATGAATACGAGGATACCGCATTTGGCTCGGCACGGGACCACCCTTTCGTCCACACATACGACACCCGAAGGATCATAAGCTTTAGCGCAATTATCCGCGAAAGCGTCAAAAACTTCGCGTATGGCTGCTGCACGTCACCTGTTTCGCTGATCCACTTCTGGCGCGTAGCGCGTTCATCGAAACGTATGTTTCGGATTATTGCTTCGAGCCGTGTTTTTGCCATAATCGTACTAAAAATCGGTTGGCGATGAAGTGGTTCTGTAGTATATAGACGAGCGAGGGCACACTTTCGGCGTTTTTCATAACCAATAACGATTTGGAAAGCGATGTAAGCATAAAACTCGTTCACTGTGAACATCTTCCAATTCTTCTCCCCGTTCTGCTCAGCGTGCAGATTCGTATACTTCACAATCGCATCAGCCATCAGCCAGGGGTAATCAAAAGTTTGAAGAAATCAGCTGCTGTAACTGCTTTCATGCTAAAGGAAGTCAGTGAAGCTTTTTGGTTGCTTGGTGTAGACGATGGCACCATCTGTGGTTTTTTGCTCCAGAACATACCTGAAAAAGAAATGAATTTTTTTTTATATTTTTCAAGGGTTCAGGATGTGAGCACCTCATATCATTACATTTTGCCTTTGTAATTTTTCATGTTTTTACAGTCATTTTTTCATTTTTTGCTTGTTTTTCACATTTTTTGCTCTAGAATGGCAACATTATCATTTGAATTTCAAAAAATGCGTAAAGGCATAGTCTGGGACACTATAAAAATTACTGCATACTTCTTTTAACTTAAGAATTCTTCTTTCCATTGCTTTTTAAAGATAAAAAATTTGTTGAAAAATTGATTTTTGGCGATTTTTTTAAAACGAAACCGTTAGTCAAGGCACAAAACCCGAAAATAGCGATGCAAGAAGCAAATCGTGTAACAGGCCAGTTTTTTATGGATCTAGACTAAATCGACCATCCTGAATCCGAATCTGCCTGTTGATTTTCCCGATTCTCAAAGGGAACCGAGATATTCAAGATGGCGTCCAATATGGCGGCTGAATGGAAAAATCACAATAAAAGGATTTTTAAGTTCAATCAACTACTCAAATTTAACTAAATTGGGGTCGCTGAACTCGAATATGATCCCTAGAATACTCCAAAGTACTCAGGGAATGTGCAATCCAAGATGGCGGCCAATATGGCGAAGTTAGAATATTGGAAATGTTTATACAGAAATGTAACAGGCTATCAACAGGTCAAATTTAACTAATTTGGGGTCGTTGAACTCGAATATGACCCCTAGAATACTCCAAAGTACTCAGGGAATATGCAATTCAAGATGGCGGCCAATATGGCGAAGTTAGAATATTGGAAATGATTATACAGAAATGTAACAGGCTATCAACAGGTCAAATTTAACTAATTTGGGGGTCGCTGAACTCAAATATGATCCCAAAAATACTCCAAAGTACTCAAAGAATGTGCAATCCAAGATGGCGGCCAAAATGGCGAAGTTAGAATATTGGAAATGTTTATACAGAAATGTAACAGGCAATCAACAGGTCAAATTTAACTAATTTGGGGTCGCTGAACTTGAATATGACCCCTAGAATACTCCAAAGTACTCAGGGAATGTGCAATCTAAGATGGCGGCCAATATGACGAAGTTAGAATATTGGAAATGATTATACAGAAATGTAACAGGCTATCAACAAGTCAAATTTAACTAATTTGGGGTCGCTGAACTCGAATATGACCCCTAGAATACTCCGAAGTACTCAGGGAATGTGCAATCCAAGATGGCGGCCAATATGGCGAAGTTAGAATATTGGAAATGTTTATACAGAAATGTAACAGGCAATCATCAGGTCAAATTTAACTAATTTGGGGTCGCTGAACTCGAATATGACCCCAAGAATACTCCGAAGTACTCAGGGAATGTGCAATCCAAGATGGCGGCCAAAATGGCGAAGTTAGAATATTGGAAATGTTTATACAGAAATGTAACAGGCTATCATCAGGTCAAATTTAACTAATTTGGGGTCGCTGAACTCGAATATGACCCCAAGAATACTCCAAAGTACTCAGGGAATGGCCAAAATGGCGAAGTTAGAATATTGGAAATGTTTATACAGAAATGTAACAGGCAATCATCAGGTCAAATTTAACTAATTTGGGGTCGCTGAACTCGAATATGACCCCTAGAATACTCCAAAGTACTCAGGGAATGTGCAATCCAAGATGGCGGCCAATATGGCGAAGTTAGAATATTGGAAATGTTTAAACAGAAATGTAACAGGCTATCAACAGGTCAAATTTATCTAATTTGGGGTCGCTGAACTCCAATATGACCCCTAGAATACTCCGAAGTACTCAGGAAATGTGCAATCCAAGATGGCGGCCAATATGGCGAAGTTAGAATATTGGAAATGTTTATACAGAAATGTAACAGGCTATCAACAGGTCAAATTTAACTAATTTGGGGTCGCTGAACTCAAATATGATCCCAAAAATACTCCAAAGTACTCAGGAATGTGCAATCCAAGATGGCGGCCAAAATGGCGAAGTTAGAATATTGAAATGTTTATGTAACAGGCAATCAACAGGTCAAATTTAATTAATTTGGAGTCGCTGAATTCGAATATGACCCCTAGGATACCTAATTAAACATTCCCTGAGTACTTTGGAGTATTTTTGGGATCATATTTGAGTTCAGCGACCCCAAATTAGTTAAATTTGACCTGTTGATTGCCTGTTACATTTCTGTATAAACATTTCCAATATTCTAACTTCGCCATATTGGCCGCCATCTTGGATTGCACATTCCCTGAGTACTTCGGAGTATTCTAGGGGTCATATTGGAGTTCAGCGACCCCAAATTAGTTAAATTTGATCTGTTGATTGCCTGTTACACTTCTGTATAAACATTTCCAATATTCTTACTTCGCCATATTGGCCGCCATCTTGGATTGCACATTCCCTGAGTACTTCGGAGTATTCTAGGGGTCATATTTGAGTTCAGCGACCCCAAATTAGTTAAATTTGACCTGTTGATAGCCTGTTACATTTCTGTATAAACATTTCCAATATTCTAACTTCGCCATATTGGCCGCCATCTTGGATTGCACATTCCCTGAGTACTTCGGAGTATTCTAGGGGTCATATTGGAGTTCAGCGACCCCAAATTCGTTAAATTTGACCTGTGATAGCCTGTTACATTTCTGTATAAACATTTCCAATATTCTAACTTCGCCATATTGGCCGCCATCTTGGATTGCACATTCCCTGAGTACTTCGGAGTATTCTAGGGGTCATATTGGAGTTCAGCGACCCCAAATTAGTTAAATTTGACCTGTTGATAGCCTGTTACATTCTGTATAAACATTTCCAATATTCTAACTTCGTCATATTGGCCGCCATCTTGGATTGCACATTCCCTGAGTACTTCGGAGTATTCTAGGGGTCATATTTGAGTTCAGCGACCCCAAATTAGTTAAATTTGACCTGTTGATAGCCTGTTACATTTCTGTATAAACATTTCCAATATTCTAACTTCGCCATATTCGCCGCCATCTTGGATTGCACATTCCCTGAGTACTTCGGAGTATTCTAGGGGTCATATTTGAGTTGAGCGACCCCAAATTAGTTAAATTTGACCTGTTGATAGCCTGTTACATTTCTGTATAAACATTTCCAATATTCTAACTTCGCCATATTGGCCGCCATCTTGGATTGCACATTCCCTGAGTACTTCGGAGTATTCTAGGGGTCATATTTGAGTTCAGCGACCCCAAATTAGTTAAATTTGACCTGTTGATAGCCTGTTACATTTCTGTATAAACATTTCCAATATTCTAACTTCGCCATATTGGCCGCCATCTTGGATTGCACATTCCCTGAGTACTTCGGAGTATTCTAGGGGTCATATTTGAGTTCAGCGACCCCAAATTAGTTAAATTTGACCTGTTGATAGCCTGTTACATTTCTGTATAAACATTTCCAATATTCTAACTTCGCCATATTGGCCGCCATCTTGGATTGCACATTCCCTGAGTACTTCGGAGTATTCTAGGGGTTATATTCGAGTTCAGCGACCCCAAATTAGTTAAATTTGACCTGTTGATAGCCTGTTACATTTCTGTATAAACATTTCCAATATTCTAACTTCGCCATATTGGCCGCCATCTTGGATTGCACATTCCCTGAGTACTTCGGAGTATTCTAGGGGTCATATTGGAGTTCAGCGACCCCAAATTCGTTAAATTTGACCTGTTGATAGCCTGTTACATTTCTGTATAAACATTTCCAATATTCTAACTTCGCCATATTGGCCGCCATCTTGGATTGCATATTCCCTGAGTACTTCGGAGTATTCTAGGGGTCATATTTGAGTTCAGCGACCCCAAATTAGTTAAATTTGACCTGTTGATAGCCTGTTACATTTCTGTATAAACATTTCCAATATTCTAACTTTGCCATATTGGCCGCCATCTTGGATTGCACATTCCCTGAGTACTTCGGAGTATTCTAGATGTCATATTTGAGTTCAGCGACCCCAAATTAGTTAAATTTGACCTGTTGATAGCCTGTTACATTTCTGTATAAACATTTCCAATATTCTAACTTCGCCATATTGGCCGCCATCTTGGATTGCACATTCCCTGAGTACTTCGGAGTATTCTAGGGGTCATATTCGAGTTCAGCGACCCCAAATTAGTTAAATTTGACCTGTTGATAGCCTTTTACATTTCTGTATAAACATTTCCAATATTCTAACTTCGCCATATTGGCCGCCATCTTGGATTGCACATTCCCTGAGTACTTCGGAGTATTCTAGGGGTCATATTCGAGTTCAGCGACCCCAAATTCGTTAAATTTGACCTGTTGATAGCCTGTTACATTTCTGTATAAACATTTCCAATATTCTAACTTCGCCATATTGGCCCCCATCTTGGATTGCACATTCCCTGAGTACTTCGGAGTATTCTAGGGGTCATATTTGAGTTCAGCGACCCCAAATTAGTTAAATGTGACCTGTTGATAGCCTGTTACATTTCTGTATAAACATTTCCAATATTCTAACTTCGCCATATTGGCCGCCATCTTGGATTGCACATTCCCTGAGTACTTCGGAGTATTCTAGGGTTCATATTGGAGTTCAGCGACCCCAAGTTAGTTAAATTTGACCTGTTGATAGCCTGTTACATTTCTGTATAAACATTTCCAATATTCTAACTTCGCCATATTGGCCGCCATCTTGGATTGCACATTCCCTGAGTACTTCGGAGTATTCTAGGGGTCATATTCGAGTTCAGCGACCTCAAATTAGTTAAATTTGACCTGTTGATAGCCTGTTACATTTCTGTATAAACATTTCCAATATTCTAACTTCGCCATATTGGCCGCCATCTTGGATTGCACATTCCCTGAGTACTTCGGAGTATTCTAGGGGTCATATTCGAGTTCAGCGACCCCAAATTAGTTAAATTTGACCTGTTGATAGCCTGTTACATTTCTGTATAATCATTTCCAATATTCTAACTTCACCATATTGGCCGCCATCTTGGATTGCACATTCCCTGAGTACTTCGGAGTATTCTAGGGGTCATATTCGAGTTCAACGACCCCAAATTAGTTAAATTTGACCTGTTGATTGCCTGTTACATTTCTGTATAAACATTTCCAATATTCTAACTTCGCCATATTGGCCGCCATCTTGGATTGCACATTCCCTGAGTACTTTGGAGTATTCTAGGGATCATATTCGAGTTCAGCGACCCCAATTTAGTTAAATTTGAGTAGTTGCTTGAACTTAAAAATCATTTTATTGTGATTTTTCCATTCAGCCGCCATATTGGACGCCATCTTGAATATCTCGGTTCCCTTTTAGAATCGGGAAAATCAACAGGCAGATTCGGATTCAGGAGGGTCGATTTAGTCTAGATCCATAAAAAAATGGCCTGTTACATGATTTGCTTCTAGACACGAAAAATGAGCACCTTTTTTGATTTCGTGCCTTGACTACGTCTAGAGGCGGGATTTGGGTTGTAGAGGGTTAAATATGAATTTGTTTATCATGTTGTGAACTCACCACTTTTAGCAGTATAACCATCTAAGCTATCATCAGCATCGCTGTCCTCGCCGTCTGACTCATATGTCATCATATCTTCTAAGTCGCTTTATTCTTCGACTTCGTGCACTTCGTCCGAAGAATCGACTAATCCTGTTTCATCCTCCTCACAGTCACTGTCACTATCCATACTGCACTAATAACTTTTCACTTATTTTTCGCACTAACGTTTTGAAAAAAACACTTGCACTTATTAAAGGCTTTATACTCATTTTGTGAAAATACATGATCAATCTTTATTTCTTGCTGAACATGTATTTTAGCGATTGATAGAATATTTCTAAATCCCGAGTAAGAAGATTTTTTTCACGAACTTATTTTTATTAGGTCTTAGGTGCCGAGACCAGGTTGCGAGACGCGTTATCTCAACTTGACCTTGATGTTCTCTATCTGATCTATTAGTTCCTCTTAGATTTCAAAATATCCATTTAGTTTTTCTTCAGTTAGTTTTCCTTCAGTTAGCATAACTCGCCTTCACACAAAGCCGTCGTTTCTGGTTTGCACCGGAAGCAAAGCAAGATCGCCCCAGCAGCTGGACACCGAGTTGCGGCTGAGGACAAAAGCAAAGGCCAGTAGAGCCAACCAAGACCCCTACACAATCCCCCTTCCCTTCCCACGCCTTGTCTTTCAACATCAATCCCTTTCCCTTATAACCCCGAGTAGGCCGTGGGTAATCTGCTCCCTACTAACATTTACACACAAAATCCTCTGTAATTACTCCCAGCTTTAAGAAAAATGTAATTACAAAAGCCGACTCAGTCCTAACCAGGTCCCAGTACCGAGAAGGACCTAATAAAAATCATTTTATGAAAAAAAACTAACATTGGGAGTTCGGCGTTTTAAAACTCTATGAATGGTTTTTTTCAATTATTATTATTCTAAACTTCCCGGTTGGAAATGGCGGACGCATTTGTAGCGTTCGCCAGCCATCTGGCATAAATTCTCCCAGATTTGCCTCAGATTTCTGCCATGATTTCTGGCGAATATGACACAAACCGAAATGCTCAACATGCAAAGTTTGCTGCTGCGACCAACACCGTGCCGAATTATCATTCAAGGTGTGCCCTGATTGCCGATCCTAAAATATCGTTAAAAGTGATGTCAGAACTAAACTAAAATCATTCTAAATCAGCGCTAAATGATTCATCGTTTGACAAAGAATAAACCAGCTAGATTTACCATAAAAGAAAACAGAAGATTATTTCAATAATTTTGACATGCATCGTTTGAACATTATAGCAATTATAACGGTACAACCAAATCGGTTAAAATTTATCACGAATAGATTGTTGAGATTATTTGAAGAATTTTGACATGTCGCATGGCATAATTTGCAGCGATAACACTGAATCGGTTCAAACCGGTATCGGTTATTTGAACCGGTTCAACTAAATCGGTTAAAATTTATCACGAATAGATTGTTGAGATTATTTGAAGAATTTTGACATGTCGCATGGCATAATTTGCAGCGATAACACTGAATCGGTTCAAACCGGTATCGGTTATTTGAACCGGTTCAACTAAATCGGTTAAAATTTATCGGGAATAGATTGTTGAGATTATTTGAAGAATTTTGACATGTCGCATGGCATAATTTGCAGTGATAACACTGAATCGGTTCAAACCGGTACCTGTTATTTGAACCGGTTCAACCGAATCAGGATGAATTGCTCATTTATCGATTCCTGGGATTATTTCATGAATTTTGATATGTCGCATGACCATATTTCTTCAAAATTTGGCTTTATAGTTCAAAAGAATATAGTTATTGCAAAAATAGTTACGATAACTATTTTTCAAAAATTGTTTATATTATTTTAACATGTTTTAAACATTTTTCCCTTAAAGTAGAGATTCTCCCCTTTCCAAAAACCTATATAAGTTGGTATTTTGGGTAATATTACAATGTGCCCTGGGCCCTTGAATTCCATGTAACGCTGTTTTTTTCCTTTGGCCCCTCCCCCTGGGACCCGCCCCACTAAACCACCATATTAAATATTTTTGTAATAAAGTTGATTAAATTTCGAATCCAATGGTATATAAAAAATTGATATTTCATGTAATTTTCACCAAGTTACAGCTTGTTGAAAATCCATGTAACGCTAAAACGGGGCTTAGTAACTTGACTGTTAACAGATCAAACGTGAAATAATGCTCTACCCTTCAGGTGTTTTTCAAGGCGGTTCAGATTTTCTAAAACACTGAAACCTCCTTCTTTTGTAGTAGTTTCAAAGACACTTTGAAACTTGGGCCATACTTTATATGACTCTTCGAAATCAGGCAAGTCCATAAGAGCTTGTCGGGTTACAATTTTGTTGAGTTGGATGATTGCAGCCTCCCCGTTTGGGTTATCAACTACCATAGATTGATTCACAGTTTGTTCTGTTTTAACATTCAATGATGCTTTAAATG
The DNA here is from genome assembly GCF_015732765.1 of Culex quinquefasciatus. Lineage (NCBI taxonomy): Eukaryota > Metazoa > Arthropoda > Insecta > Diptera > Culicidae > Culex > Culex quinquefasciatus. Next base: position 60,074,528 of record NC_051861.1, on the reverse strand, counting down.
TATCCATCATTTCTTTTAAGACAGCTACCTGAGTGGTTGCACTCTGCTTAGTAATATGATGAAAAGCTTCCTTTTGAGCTTCTATCATTTCATGCATCGGATTTAAACATTCTTTTAGTTTTTCCGCGATTATTAAACATCGAGGACAAACCCAATCTTGCCTTTTAGGAGGATCTTTGGGAACATTGGCACACGATTTGTGAAACCAATATTGACAATCGTCACCTCCTATCATCTTGTCCTTTTCGTCAACATCGTTGCAAAGCTGACAGTGGCCGTTAGTGTTCCACTAAATTTGAATAGCTTTGAAGCCATGTTGCTTTTTGTACAATCTTCTCACAAACACTTCTTACAAAATATTTTTACTCACTACTTTTCTGAAGACTTGAAGCTCGACGCTCGATGTGATGCTTGATGTGATGCTCGATGCGATGACTTCGATTTACGATACTGGTCTATTGCTACTGCTCACTAGGGTGGTTCAGGGCCCCTTGGAAATGCAAAAATGTCAGCTAGACCGCTGCATTGTTGATAAAATCATTGTTCTATGTCCACAGAAGCTCCCCTGAAATTTTCAGCAAATTTGGTTCAGGTTTCGTCACAGCTCTTTAGCATTTAAGTTTGGTGTTTATTTATTCCTCAACAGGCACTTTTTGCCCAAATGAACCTAATACTAAAACTACCAACTAATACAATCGTCTCAACACTGATAAAAACTTAGACTTTAACACATCGCGGGACAAACTAACATCAAAAACAGTGGACACTTTATTGTAGGCTCCTTCAGTCCGACTACAGCTCCATTGGCGCTGTAGTTTGTACGTCGAAAAGGGATCTGCACGATTGGCGTATGGCGTAGCTGGCGGGCAAGTGTTGTTACGTTGATCTTTTCGCGAAGAGAGGGGCAGTCAATTCTGTCAGTTAGTACATCTGAGGCAGTCAATGCACGGGCCAGGTCACGACGCAGCTGAAGTGAGTCGAGGTGCATGAGCTGACAGCGGTCTTCGTATGGCGGAAGCTGCTGGGGATTTCTCCAGGGCAGTGATCTCAGGGCGTAGCGGACGAACCTTCTCTGGATACTCTCGAGCCGGTAAACAGCGTTGTTGTAGTGCGGAGTCCAGACCGCGGAACAGTATTCCAGCGGGGAGCGAACTATGGAGCAAAAAAGAGTTTTAAGGCAGTGGATGTCTGTAAAGTGGCGTGTCATGCGGATCACCAAACCGAGCTGACGCGATGCTTTGGCGGTGATGAGAGAGATGTGTTGCTTGAATGTCAGTTTTGAGTCCAGGATGACACCAAGATCCTTAATGTGATCAACTCTTTGCACCAGTGTGTCACCCAGATGGTAGTCGAACGGAATCGGGATGTGTTTCCGGCTAAACGTAATCACTTGGCATTTCCCGGGGTTGAGAACCATGTGGTTCACCGCACACCAGTCAGCGAATTTATCGAGTTCACGTTGTAAGGCTTTGGCGTCGTCTAAACAGTCGACCTTGGCGAACAGCTTGAGATCGTCTGCGTAGGCAAGACGGGGTCCTGAGAGGGTGAAGTTGACATCGTTGAAAAAGAACAAAAACACTAGCGGGCCGAGATGGCTGCCTTGTCCTATTCCAGATGTGGCGTCAAAGCTTTCGGATAGTGCGTCCTCAATTTTCACCCGCAGCGAGCGTCCCGACAGGTATGACTTAAACCATGTCAACAAACTACCGCGGAATACAAGTTTCTCGAGCTTGGCGATTGCTATGTTGTGATTGAATCTTATCAAAGGCAGCTGACAGATCTGTGTACACCGCGTCAGTCTGCGAGCGATTTTCGAAACTGTCAATAACAAACTCAGTAAAACAGAGTAGATTTGTTGCGGTGGAACGTTTCGGAATGAATCCATGTTGGTCGCTTGATAGTTCCTGGCGGCAGTGAGCGAAAATGGGATCAATCACCACCAGCTCGAACAGCTTCGAAGCAGCGCACAGAGCCGATATACCTCTGTAATTCTCGATGTTCCTGCGATCGCTTTTTTGTGGACAGGGAACATGAAGGCTTGCTTCCATGCGCACGGGAACTTTCCAGATGCGAGGGATAGGCGAAATAGGTGTAAGATGGGTACTTGTAATACCGATGAACAACGTTTCAGCAGTGTCGAGGGATCCCGTCCGGTCCTGGTGAGCTGGAGTGCTTTAGCTTAGTCACCGCAGCTGAGATGGCGTCTTCGTCAATTCCTATCGAAGCAAGAGAGCGGTCGCAACGAGGAACGTTGTCGGCAGCAGATCGGGCCTCGTCTTCGGTTACAGGTTCGCTTGAAAAAACGCTTGCAAACTTTTTGGCAAACAGCTTACAGATATCTTCGGTGCTCTCAGCTTCCTCGTCGGCCAGGTGCAAGGACGACGGAAGTCCAGATTCCTTATGGCCCTTTTTTTTCCGTGTTCCGCACCTGGAGGAGACTTTAAAGGCAGCTCTCTTCTGTGTCTTGAGGTTGCGAAGCTCTGGAGTTTGCCACGGAAGGTGATAGGTGACACGCTTCCTGACCTTGGGTACGAACTGGTCGATGTGGTCTCGCATTATAGATGAGAACGTATCAACGGCAGCGTCGACGTCGACAGAATCCAACACTTGCGCAAGAGTGAAATTGAGAACGATCAGGATCTGGATATAAAAAGCCGTCGTGGGAAGGTGTCCAGGTCAGCTTCGGCAAATTGAAGTCACCCACAACGATGATGTCATCAGCCGGGCGCGCTCGTTCAGCTACGGATGCCACAGAATCAAGATGGATCCGGTACAGGTCCTTGTCAAAGGTCCGATCCGGCGGGAAGTAGACCACGCATAAGTAAAGCACACGATCAGCCAGTTTCACAGAAACCCAAACCTGCTCGACGCCCTTCCAAACGTCTTTGAGAATTCGGCGCGGCTTGAAGCAGCGACGTGCGGCGATTAGGACACCTCCTCCTTCCGTCTTCCTGCTATTGTCCGGACCTCGATTGCATCGGAAAACTTCATACTCAGGTCCGAAGATCTGAGAGGATAGCGTGTGGTCTTTGAGCCAAGTCTCTGTTAATGCGATGAAATCGTAACATTCTCCCGAGCTGGCGTGAAAGTAGTCGTCGATGTTTCCGTTCATTCCGCCGGCATTCTGGTAGTAGAGATGACATTCCTGACCCCTTTCAGGACCCAGAGATGAAGGGACATGATTTCGCGACGGAACGGACAATTGGTGATCGCTGGAAGGTTGTGAAGTATTAAGGGGCGTCGGTTGAACGAGAGAACGCGTGTACTTGCCAGAGGTTGGCATCTGGAAGGCCCCTTCTCTGGAACCGTACACAGGGCCGGGACGACTTGGATGGCCGGAACAAGTGAAGTCGCTGCAGAGCGGTGGCGCGACTGTGACGGGAGAGTCGGGGTCTTCCATAATGCGATGGTACGTGCGTCCCGGGTCAGCGTAGTCCGTTGGCCACCGATGAGGTTCGTGGCGGTAGCTGCGGCGCGGTTGATCATCGCGATGCTCTTGTGCGGTCGTGCGTCCAGGCACCGCTTCGTCGGATTGCCACCGATTGGGTTCGTTGCGGTAGCTGCAGCTGGGCTGGTCGGCGCGGTTCGCGCATGTCGCCCAGACGTTGCTGGAAGTCAAACGGGTATCAGGGTCCGGAGGAAAACCGTCGTTAGAAGTGGAATAGTACTTGCCTGGGATAGGCATTTGGAAGACTCCTTCTCTGGAACCGTACACAGGGCCGGGACGACTTGGATGGCCGGAACAAGTGAGGTCGCTGCAGAGCGGTGGCGCGACTGTGACGGGAGAGTCGGAGTCTTCCATAATGCGAGAGTTCGTGCGTCCCGGGTCAGCGATTGCAGTATGTTGATCGTCGTGGAAAGATTCGTCATGGCGTTGTGGCGTTGCGGTCAGAGAGTCAGGAATTATTCCGTGCGACGCTTCGAAAACCCCGCCGTGACGCTGGGTCGATTGCTGAAGTCGATGAACTCGCGGAAAGCTAGTCCTTCCGGCCATTTGTCGGCATCCAGAGAAGACTCACGGTAGTCTCGCCCGACGCCGACCTTGAACGTGACGGAGGAGAGTTTGGTGATGTCAGCTCCCTTCTTCACTAGCATCTTCACCACGACGGGATCATCAGCGTCAACAGAGAGGCACTCCTTCACCATTGTGCAAATGTCTTCTTCCGTTACGGTTGGGGGGAAACTGGACAGCCAAATGTACCACAAATCGTCGGGCTCCGCGTCCGCGATGATAGGCACGGACGTCATAGCTTTTGCCGCGAGAAGCGGCCGGGATGTTTGCTTTACCTGGTGGATCTGCGCTTGAGTCCCGCTGGCGCTTTTGGCCGAGGGTAGGCCAGTCGGACGAAGAAGTTGATTGCGCTTCAACTTTTCGTTGAGCGCGGCGACCGTCGATGCAAGTTTGGCGATATCGCTCTGCACCGATTTCATTGACTCAACAAACGCTTTGGGACCCGCATCGTTGTCTTTGACGAGGTTGCGGAAATGACTGCTCAAGAACAGCTTACTGCACTCATCGCACATCCAGAAGAAGTTATTAGGGTGCATCCCCATAACGTCGAGTGCCGGGACGTCCACTTTGACGCAGATCATGTGGAAGGCCGACCCGCAAAAACCGCGACAAACAATGCGGTCCGAATCGCAAATCTTCTTGTTACACTGTTTGCAGCCCATATTGCAGACGTGTCGTTCCCCTCGGAGGCCCTCTCGAAACGGGTAAAGCGCTTAAGCAGAATTGGGTACACCGCCTGTGTGCTTACAATCTCTTACAATGGGTGGTACTATCGAAGCGTGGAATGTTGTTGTTATTCCAGCCGGGAAGTACGGAGGTATCGAAAGTGGCGCTAGTTTTCACCGGCAGCGGCGGCAAATTCGCTTGTTAATTACACGCGATTCGCGATGATACGCGTTTTTTTCGCGAAACGAACACTACGCGGGGGTGGGTGTAAGCAGCACTTGTGAAGCGGTACGGATATATTTAACCAAAATACGGTGAGTAATTCACATCAAAAGTTAAAAAAAAACACTTAGCACAGTTAAACAGTGATGTAAACAACGTAGAAAAAACTGACTATATCGTTTCGTTTGGCTGTAAATTCTAATGTTTTACTATGGGGGAAAACCCCATTTTATATTTTATTTTCGGTAAAATCAGCCATCCAACCAAAAAAAGTAATTCCTGATACTCATACAGTTTATGGTATGGAGAGCATTTTTCTAGTACATCACAAGTTGATCCTAACAAATCTGGCTTAATTAATAAGGGATTAAGCTAAAGTGTCGTTACTGCACGGAGAGACCGGCCGGGGCAAATGTAAGAAAATCTTGGTTAATTTAACTAAAAGCATGGGTTAATTTTTTACACAGCTTTTTTTCAACAATCGATTGTTGATTTTGTTAACCCGAAATTGCTGACCACTGGTAATTAAAATTAACTAAAAAAATACTTGGAATTGCCATTTTTGTTGGTTAAATGGCCGAAAAGAATTCTAGCAGTCGACTGCTAGAATATTTTTTTCAGAAAATTAACTAAAAATTTCTTGTTTTCAGCTGGAATATTGTGGAATATTCTGTTAAAAACTGGCTGGGAAATGTTTTTCAACTATTTTTCAACAATTTTTTTTCGTTGTATCAACCGAAATATTTTTGCATGTAGAAAATTATTAGTGTTTTATAACAAAACATTTCTTAAGAAGACATAATTTATGTAAGTGTTGATATACAGTATGTAAAAAAAGTATTTACACCCCTTGGGCACTATGCACATTTTGTGATGAAACATGTAAAAAATTTAAAGTTTGACAGGAACCTAGTACTACGTTTTGTTCAGAAACTCATGCCAAACATTTTGCTACAAAAAGCTCATGAAAAGATGATTTCTATAAAAAGTTATATAACAAATACTATTACGAAAATAAAAAAGGTGCAAAAAAAGTATGTACACCTTTCGAAAAATTTACATAAATAATGTTATTTGTTGACAAATCACCATAAACTCCAAAAGGCATCCTGACTGATTAAAAAAAGAATTTGGATTAAATATAAAGGTTACTAACTACTTAGTATAAAAGTTTATATAACTCGGGAAATTCTATATAAAACTTATCTAAACTTAATTTTGCAAACTTTTAATTCAACTAAATGTCAATATATTACCATATAATTGCTAAATAAACATTTTGGAGTGGGTATAACACCGTTTTGGAGGTATTTGTATCGATAGAATAGATTTTTCGTTACCAACCCGGAATTACGTCGTAGGAAAATCCGCCGGCATCCGAACCGGTCCACGATTCACAAGTCAACCTATGTGGAATCGGAAAGGGCATAAAATATCCGATCTTTTGATACCCAAACATCTAGGTTTTCTTTAAAACCTACGTTTTTAAATACCTAAGCAAAAACGTTGTTATGGTTTCGTTTGAGCAATACAACCTGCCAAAAATGTATGGAATTTCGTAATTTTTGTTCTCGTGGATCAAACTTACTTTTTGCCCAGGTATTTAAAAACGTAGGTTTTAAAGAAAACCTAGATGTTTGGGTATCAAAAGATCGGAAATTTTATGCCCTTTCCGATTCCACATAGGTTGACTTGTGAATCGTGGACCGGTTCGGATGCCGGCGGATTTTCCTACGACGTAATTCCGGGTTGGTATGAAATTCCAATGAAAAATCTATTCTATCGATACAAATACCCCCAAAACGATGTTATACCCACTCCAAAATGTTTATTTAGCAATTATATGGTAATATATTGACATTTAGTTGAATTAAAAGTTTGCAAAATTAAGTTTAGATAAGTTTTATCTAGAATTTCCAGAGTTATATAAACTTTTATACTAAGTAGTTAGCAAACTTTATATTCAATCCAAATTCTTTTTTTTTTAATCAGTCAAGGATGCCTATTTGGAGTTGGGAGACTGGATTTATGGTGATTTGTCAACAAATAACATTATTTATGTTAATTTTTCGAAAGGTACCCCTCAATTAGGCAAATAAGTTCGAAGTAGGAATTGAAAAACTATCCGCAGATTTCATCTTCGTTTTTCTCAATGTTTTGAAAAATGAGATTGGACGTTTTACAATGTTTTGCTTGAATTCTTCACTGATTCTTCTATTTAATATCCAACATTTGATTTTAATTTTACTAACTTTTGATTCTCTTATCTCTCAAAGCTTTTCCACTCTTTTCTATCAATTGATACTGCTGTAACAAACTTTGTTTTGTTTTTTTTTTCTTAAAAATATACTTTTCCTTAATGTACTAGTAATATCAAGTCTATTTATCATTCGCCTAATCTTTTTTGATTTTATTGCGAATTTATTTATTTGAATAATTCTTTATCTGTCCTATAAATTATCATTACTATAATCTAAGCTTGTTTTGTATCTCTATTTATTAACTATTGTCTAATTTTACATCTAATACATCTAGCTTCTCATTTTTATTCTTCAAAATACGCTCATCATTCTCTTACTATTGATACTTGATTTTTATAAAATAAATTCTCTTTTACTGTCTATTGTTTTCAATCTTCACCCTTTTTTCAAACAAGTGAGGTTTGAGCCCTTACTCAATTTATGGAATGGTTAAAGGATTAACACAAATATTACTATTGTATTTTTGGTAAACTTTTATAACATGCTTAGGACCAAAAATTGTAACAAAACACCGCGACAAAAGAAATAGCAACAGATAAACAGACTCAACAATAGGGAAGATTTTAGGAGAAAACAATGCACAGTAAATAACAACTAGTTTTTGAATTCAAACTAAAAATAAAACAGTTTTTGCTTTAATGAAAGTTGATAGGCACACTATAGATGGTTAGGCGCTTATACTTACATCAAACCCTACTTAATGTACCACCCCCGGCCGAGTTAAAATGCGTAACCGGAAAAGAAGGTGTGCATGCCTGGCACGAACACTCAAAGCGTGTTCTAGCGTGCTGCTCGTACTGACTCAGAGCAAGGGTGAGATGTAGCTGTAAGGGCAGTGCGTGTTCGTCGGGAACCTAGTGCATAAGATCGGTCAAGGCCCGTTCTTACACTGAAAATTGCGAATTGCGAATTGCGAATTTTTCGAAAGGTGTACATACTTTTTTTGCACCTTTTTTATTTTCGTAATAGTATTTGTTATATAACTTTTTATAGAAATCATCTTTTCATGAGCTTTTTGTAGCAAAATGTTTGGCATGAGTTTTTGAACAAAACGTAGTACTAGGTTCCTGTCAAACTTTAAATTTTTTACATGTTTCATCACAAAATGTGCATAGTGCCCAAGGGGTGTAAATACTTTTTTTACATACTGTATATTTTCTTCAATTATCTAACGATATAGGCTGGGCCGAATTTCTAGCTATATTTTAACTATTGTCTTACTTGAATACAGAAAAATATTCGTACATGCAGTCAATAATAAGCTGTTGTTAGCAATATTTTTATTTAAAAATTTAACGTTTTGTACTAATTTGTTTTTTTTTTTTTTTTTTTGCTTGAAGTTATTAAGTTACTGTTAAAAAGCATCAAAACAAAACTTTTTTTTAACTGTTGATTAAAACATGTAAAGTTTGATTAATGTTTTAAAAAATTACGTTGCAATGAACTAAAAATAATGAAAAAGCATATTACAAATTTTGTTAAACATATTTAAAAAAGATGTTTAATTTAACATGAATTCCTGAAAAATAGAAATCGAGCAAAATTTTCACCAAGTTTTAAGCTTATATTCTTATTATGTTGTATAAAATTAAGTGTTGTATCCACTTACCATCACTGTGAAATCATCCGATAAGTCATCATCATCTACAATGGTCTCAGGTTTAGTTATTTTTCTTGTGGTTGGACACAGAATTTTCACTAAAGTGAACCTTTTGCTGCAAATAATTGTTTATTGTTTATTCGTCAAGCTTATGTAGACTACTTACAATTTTCTTACATACTAGATATTATTTCTATTGTACAGATTTTTTCGTAGTTCCGGTTTAGACATGTCGAAATGTATGTACTGTGAATTTTCATTATAAAAGCGCATCATTTGATTTAATGGCGAATTTTTTAAATAATTTGTCGTGTATGCAGTTATTCTAAAAAGTTGTGAATGTCTAAGAGTACGGCTTGGTTCATGAATACTATTGCGTATTACTGAAAATAATGCTGCTGACTGTATGCGTTGAGAAATAATGTCGTTGATGAAAGAGAGCATAGCAAATTTACGACGTTCTTGTAATGATTGTATGTTTATGAGCATGCAGCGTGCTTCATACGATGGGAGAGGAAATGCAGTCCAGTTAAGTTTACGTAGTGCGTACAGTAAGAATTGTTTTTGGACAGATTCAATACGTGCTTGGTGTACGGCATAGTATGGATTCCAGACGATACTACAGTATTCCAAAAGTGGCCTGACACACGTTATATAGAGTAATTTAATAGTATACGGGTCCTGGAATTTGAATGCAAAGCGCTTTATAAAGCCTAATGTACTTTTTGCCTTGTTTATTATTGTGTTATAGTGTTCTACAAAAGTTAGTTGTGAGTCTAGGATGACACCTAGATCACGTACTACTTTGCATTTTTCTACTGGTTGGTTTCCTAATAATACTGTTATGTTTGGTGTTTCATGTTTTCTGCTGAAGGCAATGGAATTACATTTCTTTACATTCAATTGGAGTGGGCTTTTACTACACCATGTGTAGAAAAGATTAATTTCGTTTTGGAATACATGACTGTCATTGGCATTTCCTATTTCCATATACAATTTCATGTCGTCTGCATATACAAGTACGTTAATTTTTTTAAGAATGAAGGAAATGTCGTTTACATACAAGATGAAAAGAAGAGGTCCTAGATGGGATCCTTGCGGAACCCCAGAGGTGACGTGAATTGATTCCGATAGTACATTTTGGGAGCGAACAATTTGTTCGCGCTTAGTCAAATATGACTTAAGCCATTCCAAAAGATTCGGTTGAATTCCAATTTTCTGCAGTTTGAAGATTAATAATGGTATGTCGATTCTGTCAAATGCCTTACTAAAGTCTGTGTAAATTGCTTCTACGAAATTGCGATTATGCATTGCATTCAGTGTAAAATTTACAAATTCTAAAAGGTTGGTGCTAGTAGAGCGGCCTTTAAAAAAGCCGTTCTGTTTACATGTGATGCGGTTTTTTACTTGCTGAAAGATTTTTTCATTTATAATAGATTCGAAAAGTTTTGGGAATGCAAGACAAAAGGGCAATTCCGCGATAATTACGTATGTCTGATTTTGGGCCTGACTTGAAAATAGGCACCAAAAAAGACTTTTTCCATGTTTGTGGGAATTTTCCAGTATTTATTGACATGTTGAAAAGATGATGCAGTGGATATGTCAATTCTTCTGGAAGGTTCTTTAAGAATGCAGGTGCTATTCCGTCGGGTCCTGGTCCTTTTGATGAGTCTAAGTCCTTCAATGCCTGGCGTACTTCCGTTTCTGACAAAGAATTGACTGAGACGTCATTTGGAAATTCCGGTATATATGAAAAGTAGTCGCGGTCGCGGTCTTCTTCGGAAAATGAGGTGTATACTTCTTTGAAAAATTTTGAAAAAGATTGCAAATTTCTTTTGAGTTACTGCCTACATTTTCGTCCAGTTGCATTTGCGATGGGAAGTTACTACTTTTGGATTTGGATTTTACGTAATTAAAGAAATTTTTCGGGCATGATTTGACTTCAGATTCGACTTTACTATTATATTCTTCGTTGGCAGAATTGAGTGCCGAAAAAAAATGGTCGGAAATATTCAGATAATTCAGAAGATTTGTGTCATTTGTATTGTTTCTGTATAGTTTGTAGGCTTTTTGTTTTCTATTTTTTTAATTTCTTAGTTGTGGAGTGAACCACACTGGGTATTTATTGCCTGTGTTATTACGTCGTCTTCTTCTAGTAGGTACGGTTTCAGATGTTATAGTGTTAATTTCCGTATAGAATTTTCCTACTAATTCGTCGACATTTCCGACATTATTAAATAAATTTTGCCAGTCAATTGCAAGTAGTTTACGTTTGGCTTCTACAAAGTTTGTTTTATTGTATTCCAGGACTTCTTTATATTCCCAGTCAATGGGCAAAGTGTTTTTATGGACATAAATAGAATATTCAATTGCTGTATGGAAGACTTCATTCTTCCAAAGGGGGGTTACAGATTCTTGTACATGAAAGTCTTCAATACAGTTAGTGAATAAAAGGTCTAAAAATGAATTTCTTTGGTTTTTTACATGATTGATTTGGAAAAGTCCACAATTTGCAATATTGTCAAAGAGAAAATGCAAAGTTTCATTTTCCCCAATGACTGGGAGAAGAATTGCTTCATTTTCTTGGTCAGATATAAATTCGACTTTGCTTTGATTAAAGTCGCCATAAATGTGAAGTTTTACTTCCGGTTCCATTGTTGATGTTATGATTTCTACTGTTTTAAAGAATAGTTCATACGACTGTTTATTTGCATGGTCCGGCGGAAAGTATACTGATGCAAAAATGTGTACTTGGCCTGCAATAGTGGCTTTGGCCCAGACTTGTTCAAATTGAAAATGTTTTTCAGTTACAATTTCTTTTTGATTAAGTCTGGCATTTATGGCTAAGAGGACGCCGCCTCCTGACTTTTTCTGACTGAGATTTAAATTTCTATTGCCTAGGAATACAAAATAATTGTTTCCAAAAATTTCTTCAGGGTGGACGCTTTCGTCCCAGTTAGTTTCAGTTCCAAGAATAATGTCGAAAGAATGTGAGAGAATGTTTAAAGAAATTTCCTTCATTTTGCCTGGGCTTTTCATGCGATTGAAATTCTGACAATAAATTAGAATTTCATTCGCATTCTGTTGTTCCGTTGAAGAAATTTTTGGAGACATTTTTAAATTATTAATAGTACTTACTGCCTCTTGCGAGGGTGTCATTTCTTCTTCCGTGTTAGAAGGCGTCAATGCTTGTAAAAATTCGACGATGTAGTCGGCAGGTAAAATTTGTTGGCGGCTTCGCGCGAATGCTGCAGGTATTGAAGTCTTCTAGTTGTTACATATTTCCTGTAGTATTGTAATTTGAATTGACAAAAAAAACTTTTTTAAATCAATTTCACAAATAATTGTTAATTGCATTAATAAATTGATTAAAATATTTTCAATTGAAAGGCATTTATTTCTATCGTACACCGAATGTTGTCTTTTCAGCATTTTCATTTTAAAAACAATACATTTCATGAACTGACGATTCTTTTGCCCATTTAAAACTATTGTTATTTTTTTGCGCGTTACATAGAAATGTCATCTAGATTGAACAATATTAAACCTGAGCTTCCCGTGAAATTAATGTGTGCGCGTGAAGAAACAACATCGTAGAACTGGATTTAAAAAGCAAACAAAAATAATGGCCTCAGTTTAGCCTATTTTATTTTTTCGCACTTTTTCAAATTGAAAAACAAACTTTTTGCTCTTTGAAGTGAATGTATTGGTACAAATTTGAGTTTTTGCCAGTCATTTCTTTCGATTCTGACACCTTAGGGTGTGCGAATGTTAACTTGAGTAAAAATTGCCGTTGAATTCGCTTTGTAAATGCCGGCCCTGATACTCTTCAAGTGTGCTCCTCTTTAGGGAACTGGGAATGATTTATTTACTTTCTTTGCGGAACGGGACAACGTCAGGAGCAGATCTAAGAAAAATCTCCTCCCATTTAATGACTTGCAGGCTTTTAGGATTTTTTAGAATAAAGTGAGAAAACGCATTTAAATCATATTGTATTTTTCAAATCAAAATGAAAATTAAAAATCTTTCATATAAAAAACCCATTAAAAATTCAAGAAGTGAAAACTCGAGTGAAAATTGTTTGACTCGTCGTGATCGTATCGTATCATTTAGTCATCTTTGACTTGCCAACCATTTCTAGTGATTTGTATCCGGCAGCTTCTTATGAACGGATCCACGATGGAACATAAACTCAGGATTTTCCACCCACGTCCAACCGCAAATTTTAACAGCCAAATAAAAAAAAATCTGAGCATGAGCATGAGCATGGTTGACTGCCAATGAGCTGCTACTCCGTTATTGACAGATCAGCTGAAGTTAAACAATGAATCAAAAATGATCAGTGGGAGCCAACCATCCGTTCACTGTTTAACCCCTGAAGACCCCGACTTTATTAGTCAATACCGGCGCCCTCCCAAGAAGCCTGCAGTTCAACGAAAGGGAGGAATGTTAGTCCGATAGTTGAAGTTGCAGACTCATCAAGCACACAGTTTTCCGCTATATACTTGTTGATACCGCATGAGACCGTTGAATCCACAGCATCTCCTTCAAGCATCACGTGATTATTATTTTTTTGGGTTAGTAGGATAAGGTATTGGCTTTTCGATGCCTCCCAAGCTACGATGCTATGGGGAGGACTTTCATAACAAACCCGTCGGCGAGCCTTCCGAGCAACGATGCTATGGGAAGGTCTTTCTAATTAGCACACCAAAACACTCGCGCACAGGTATTTAAATACTGAATAAATGTAATTTTTCATCACGATTACCCAGACGACATTGATGATATAGGAAGGACTTTTTTACAGTCATGTACAGTAATACTTAAACTTATTTTAATGCAACAATTCACACGACGTCGTGCCTCCCGATCAACGATGATGTAGGAAGGACTTGAGCAAGCCAATCAGGATGAAACACGAAATAAAATTCTTTTCTTTTCACACACAATGCCACATAATTGACCGCGCGATTTTCTTCTGCTTGTGGGCAAGCCAACCAGGATGAAACACGAAATAAAATTCTCTTCTTTTCACACACAATGCCACATAATTGTCCGCGCGTCACCACCCAACAAATTGAACTGATTTTTTTCTGCTTGTGGGCAAGCCAACCAGGATGAAACACGAAATAAAATTCTTTTCTTTTCACACACAATGCCACATAATTGACCGCGCGTCACCACCCAACAAATTGAACTGATTTTCTTCTGCTTGTGGGCAAGCCAACCAGGATGAAACACGAAATAAAATTCTTTTCTTTTCACACACAATGCCACATAATTGACCGTGCGTCACCACCCAACAAATTGAACTGATTTTCTTCTGCTTGTGGGCAAGCCAACCAGGATGAAACACGAAATAAAATTCTTTTCTTTTCACACACAATGCCACATAATTGACCGCGCTTCACCACCCAACAAATTGAACTGATTTTCTTCTGCTTGTGGGCAAGCCAACCAGGATGAAACACGAAATAAAATTCATTTCTTTTCACACACAATGCCACATAATTGACCGCGCGTCACCAACCAACAAATTGAACTGATTTTCTTCTGCTTGTGGGCAAGCCAACCAGGATGAAACACGAAATAAAATTCTCTTCTTTTCACACACAATGTCACATAATTGACCGCGCGTCACCACCCAACAAATTGAACTGATTGTTTTATGCTTGTGGGCAAGCCAACCAGGATGAAACACGAAATAAAATTCTCTTCTTTTCACACACAATGCCACATAATTGACCGCGCGTCACCACCCAACAAATTGAACTGATTTATTTCTGCTTGTGGGCAAGCCAACCAGGATGAAACACGAAATAAAATTCTTTTCTTTTCACACACAATGCCACATAATCGACCGCGCGTCACCACCCAACAAATTGAACTGATTTTCTTCTGCTTGTGGGCTAGCCAACCAGGATGAAACACGAAATAAAATTCTTTTCTTTTCACACACAATGCCACATAATTGACCGCGCGTCACCACCCAACAAATTGAACTGATTTTCTTCTGCTTGTGGGCAAGCCAACCAGGATGAAACACGAAATAAAATTCTCTTCTTTTCACACACAATGCCACATAATTGTCCGCGCGTCACCACCCAACAAATTGAACTGATTTTTTCTGCTTGTGGGCAAGCCAACCAGGATGAAACACGAAATAAAATTCTCTTCTTTTCACACACAATGCCACATAATTGACCGCGCGTCACCACCCAACAAATTGAACTGATTTTCTTCTGCTTGTGGGCAAGCCAACCAGGATGAAACACGAAATAAAATTCTTTTCTTTTCACACACAATACCACATAATTGACCGCGCGTCACCACCCAACAAATTGAACTGATTTTCTTCTGCTTGTGGGCAAGCCAACCAGGATGAAACACGAAATAAAATTCATTTCTTTTCACACACAATGCCACATAATTGACCGCGCGTCACCAACCAACAAATTGAACTGATTTTCTTCTGCTTGTGGGCAAGCCAACCAGGATGAAACACGAAATAAAATTCTCTTCTTTTCACACACAATGCCACATAATTGACCGCGCGTCACCACCCAACAAATTGAACTGATTTATTTCTGCTTGTGGGCAAGCCAACCAGGATGAAACACGAAATAAAATTCTTTTCTTTTCACACACAATGCCACATAATTGACCGCGCGTCACCACCCAACAAATTGAACTGATTTTCTTCTGCTTGTGGGCAAGCCAACCAGGATGAAACACGAAATAAAATTCTCTTCTTTTCACACACAATGCCACATAATTGTCCGCGCGTCACCACCCAACAAATTGAACTGATTTTTTTCTGCTTGTGGGCAAGCCAACCAGGATGAAACACGAAATAAAATTCTCTTCTTTTCACACACAATGCCACATAATTGACCGCGCGTCACCACCCAACAAATTGAACTGATTTTCTTCTGCTTGTGGGCAAGCCAACCAGGATGAAACACGAAATAAAATTCTTTTCTTTTCACACACAATGCCACATAATTGTCCGCGCGTCACCACCCAACAAATTGAACTGATTTTCTTCTGCTTGTGGGCAAGCCAACCAGGATGAAACACGAAATAAAATTCTCTTCTTTTCACACACAATGCCACATAATTGTCCGCGCGTCACCACCCAACAAATTGAACTGATTTTCTTCTGCTTGTGGGCAAGCCAACCAGGATGAAACACGAAATAAAATTCTCTTCTTTTCACACACAATGCCACATAATTGACCGCGCGTCACCACCCAACAAATTGAACTGATTTTCTTCTGCTTGTGGGCAAGCCAACCAGGATGAAACACGAAATAAAATTCCACAGCCTAATAAAAAAAATCTGCGAGGAAAAACTAAACAACATTTCAACCAAAGAAAAAGTCATCCGCATGCTTGAGCACTGAGTTGAAAAACATCATCAAGAAAATTTGGATTGTCAAGCTATCTGAATCACAGATTGCTAGATATTTGTATTCGAACATAAATTTTCTTGCAAAAAACAGAAGAAGAATACAAACGTAAACACTCAAAAAGAAGACTCTATCCAGCCGTCCCGTCCCAGGTCATAGACTTTAATTTCGCGGAGTCTGGCCAGCAGGAAACGGCCATCGCCGACTGCAGACTTGTCAGTTAGGCGTACTATGGGCGGCTTCATTGGGTCCAGACAGAACATACTGTCTGTTACTTTAGGAGTTTGTGATGACGTTTTTGCTGGCTGCGGCGTGGTGGCGTTTAGAGGTGGGACGATTGGCGTTTTTTCCTTCCGGTAGAGGTTGATGGTTTCCCCTTTTCGGAAGTTGATGAAGTTTGAATTCGATGTAGTTGGAGGTTGGCCAGAAAATTCGACCCTTGCCTGGTCTAGAAGTTCCTTGTCGGACAATTTGGTTGACGAATGAGTGAAAAAGTTGCTGCTACTTGCGTTGTCCTGGTCGAATTGATTGTCCTTTGTTAAAATGTGGCGTACTTGGGTTTCGGCCTGCGTCAGAGTTGCAGTTGGTCTGGTGCTGTTGCCGACGAAGATGTTGATGTGATTGTTGTTGCTGCAGGTGTTGCTGTTGCCGGCGTTGCTGATGATGTTGTTGTGATTGTTGTTGTTGCTGGTGCTGAATTTGTTGACGATGTTTTCGGTTGCGGCGACGTGCTTTTTCGGCTTCCTTTTCCTGAAGACGGCGAGTCCGCTGCCTGGCGTCGAAGTCGGTCCAGTCTGGCTTCCAAATTTTTTTGCTGCCGATAAGTCGCCAGCCAGATTCGATTTCCAGTACGGTTTGTTCGTTTAATTCTTCTGCCAGTGATTTTTGCCGGACTTCAATTTCATTGTCTTGCAGTTTATTGATGGATGAAGTGAGGGCCCTCACTTCATCGTGGACTGCTAAAATTATGTCCGAGGGGCATTTTTCTGCTGAGGCAATTGTTTTAATTATGTCATCCCGGTGGGATGACGTAATTTCCTGGATACGGCAGAATGATTCAGCGAGTTTTTGATTCTGGTCCGAGGTGGTGTCTTCAAATGCTTTTCTGACTTCGTTTAAGGGGAAGTCCATTGCCGGTGCCTGTGTTAATACTGCCGTATGTATTCGACTTGCGATTTCTGCAGATTTCTTAATTTCTTCCTGCAGGCCTATGATTTTATTATGCAGTTCATTAAGGGCTTCTTGGTTTGTCTTGTCATTGGTCTTGATGTGAGTCAAGATCATATGACTGCCTTCTAAATGATGCTGCATTATTTTTCTAATGTCGATTTACATATGTAGGTTATTTCGACAAAGGCTGCATATAGGAAGTACATGTAGTTGCAAGTCGTCTTCGGAGCCACGCTTGACCCCAATACAGGCTGCGACAAAAAAATAAATATGTTTACGTTTGCGTTTGTGGACTGGGTCAGTGAAGGTAAATAAAAATAAGGTGTAGAGCGAATTAAAAAACGCGACGGACTCCGGTAAAAAGACTCAACTGCAATAGACATGTGAAATGTATTAGTAATTTAATACAAAATTCTTAATTTCGGCTATAAACTGAAAAAAGGAACGTAAATAAATGAAATTATATTGAGGAAAGAAGAAATATCAATAATGCTACTTACCAAGGTTGTATTGATTCAACAATTACTTTTGGCAACAAACTTTCATTGCATTTGATTCAATTTATTCAACGTACTCCGATTCCTGAAAAAAATATTTTGAGTTTTACTTACCAGTTTATTGAGCAGTCGTATTGCAACAAAACTTTCAAGATAATAATTATCTTCTTTTATATATTTTATATATATTTTTTTTATATTTTAATTCATCTCTATTTTTTATGTTGTTTATGTTGCGTACACATGGCATTTCTATGTATTTTATAATTGATGATTCTGAAAAAAAAATAATGGTTCATTAAGATTTTATTTGTCGTAAGCACGAAGCTTTTAAATGATTCAGTTTTCTAATAAGAATCACATTAGATAAATTATTGTGCAAAAATAAACCCATACTTACTTGGATTAACCAACATTTTGTTAAATTTGCCCGGGCTGCTCTATCCGTGAAGAGTCGGCCCGCATTACCCTTCTATTGCCCTCTCGTTTCATCAAACATTCTTCTAACGTGTTCAACTCACTCGCATTGGAGGTCCTCATGGCGAAGGTCGTCCTCTTGCTCTTCATAGTTTATCACCTGCAAAGAAATCATCAACAAACCTACTCACCAATTCCACCTTCCCAGTTGCAACACTTTGATGTGCCACTTCAACATTAGCTAAATAGTGTAGTTTTCACCTTTCACATCCTCTCACTTCATAATTAACAACACAAACTCAACAAATCGATCGCTCTCGTTCGAATCCTGACTTCAAATGACAGACGTAAACAAACCCAAGTTCATCTTTTAAATATTCAACCAAATGTAAATTATATTCAACCAACAAAATTTTTGATTTTCCTAAAACCAAAGAGCAGTTCTCTACGGAATCGGTCTTTTTCCTTTAATTTTATTTTTTGTATTTGTATGGCAATATCTCAGCATCTAAGGGTCGTATCAACAAAGTCCGAATAAGCAAAATATAGAGAATTTTCTCAGTTATTCAAAAATATTTTTTTCAATAGTGGGCATACATGGGCACTATTTTAAAAAAATGAAAAACTGCGACTATTTTCAAAAAAGTTACCTAAAAATGGTTATAACTTGAAAACGGTGCACTTTATCAAAAATTCACTAAAGTACTTTTTGATTGCAAATTTGATTTTACATCGAAAAATGAAGTTGAAATTTTTTTGCGACCAATATTTCGATTTTTTGAAAAAATCTGTATTGATTCAAAAAATCATAACTCGGTCAAAGATTTTTTGCCCATTCTGGAAATTTCTGAAAAGTTGGCATTTTATGTCCTCTAAAACATATCAAAAAATAAAAAAAATTAAAAATAGTGTTTTTTTGCAAATCAAGTTTTAGTGACAAAAAGTTAAATTAACCTCCCCTTGGTATTAAAAAAAATCACACATAAGGTATTGGGGTCCTTTTCGACCCCAAACTTTAAAAAATGTCAAAAATCCAGTTTTTGACCGATTCCGGTTCTTTTGGTCACAAATGAAAGCTTAGAACGTCCCCTTTCCAAAACTGACCTGGAAACCCGGATTTGGTCACTGTGGCCACCGGGAATCGGCTACAACCGAAAAATGACTTTTTTGAGACCCCAACTTAGACGACCTGTATCTCCGGCAAATTTCATACAATCAGGATGCTTTGGGTTGCATTGGACAGGTATTTACCTGTACTTTGACCACAAATATTAATATCAGGGCCAGGTGACCTACCGGTTCCGGAAATCCGGAACATCCGAAAAGTTCATGTTTTACTGTTTTTCACATATATGTGATACCAATACTCTCATGATAGTTGAAATTGATCCATAAAACTTACTAAAAACACAATACACGATTGCCAGAACCACTCTGGAGTGTTAGTGGCCACTTCCGGATAACCTGGAACCGGTTCCCGGGTACCCGATGAACGGCCAACTTGACTTTTTTGGTGAAAACCCATCATGTTGCACATCAAACTCCATGAAATTGAAAGATATGTCCATCTTTGGTAATACCGTTGTTCGCTGAGCCATCCTGGCCAATCTGGAACCGGTTACCGGTGACCCCTTGGGGACACTTCCGGAATATGAGAGAAACCCTATCATCCGACATATCAAACTTCATGGAATTGAAAGATATGTCAATCTACGGTCATACCGTTGTTCCCTGATCCATTTTGACCATTCTGGAATTGGTTCCCGGTGGCCCCTTGGGGACATTCCCGGAATATGAGAGAAACCCTATCATCCGACATGTCAAACTTAATAAAATTGAAAGATATGTAATCTACGGTCATGCCGTTGTTCACTGACCCATCCTGGCCAATCTGAAGCCGGTTACCAGTGGTCTCTTGGGGACACTCCCGGAATATGAGACAAACCCTATCATCCGACATATCAAACTTCATGAAAATAAAAGATATGTCAATCTGCGGTCATGCCATTGATCGCTTATCCATTCTGGCAATTCTAGAACTGGTTCCCGGTGGCCCCTTGGGGACATTCCCGGAATATGAGAGAAACCCTATCATCCGACATATCAAACTTCATAAAATTGAAAGATATGTCAATCTACGGTCATGCCGTTGCTCGCTGATCCATTCTGGCCAATCTGGAACCGGTTACCGGTGGCCCCTTGGAACACTTCCGGAATATGAGAGAAACCCTATCATCCGACATAATAAACTTCATGAAATTGAAAGATATGTCAATCTACGGTCATGCCGTTGTTCCCTGATCCATTTTGACCATTCTGGAATTGGTTCCCGGTGGCCCCTTGGGGACATTCCCGGAATATGAGAGAAACCCTATCATCCGACATGTCAAACTTAATAAAATTGAAAGATATGTAATCTACGGTCATGCCGTTGTTCACTGACCCATCCTGGCCAATCTGAAGCCGGTTACCAGTGGTCTCTTGGGGACACTCCCGGAATATGAGACAAACCCTATCATCCGACATATCAAACTTCATGAAAATAAAAGATATGTCAATCTGCGGTCATGCCATTGATCGCTTATCCATTCTGGCAATTCTAGAACTGGTTCCCGGTGGCCCCTTGGGGACATTCCCGGAATATGAGAGAAACCCTACCATCTGACATATCAAACTTCATGGAATTGAAAGATATGTCAATCTACGGTCACGCCGTTGTTCCCTGATACATTCTGGCCATTCTGGAACTGGTTCCCGGTGGCCCCTTGGGGAAATTTCCGGAATATGAGAGAAACCCTATCATCCGACATATCAAACTTCATAAAATTGAAAGATATGTCAATCTACGGTCATGCCGTTGCTCGCTGATCCATTCCGGCCAATCTGAAACCGGTTACCGGTGGCCCCTTGGAACACTTCCGGAATATGAGAGAAACCCTATCATCCGACATATTAAGCTTCATGAAATTGAAAGATATGTCAATCTACGGTCATGCCGTTGTTCGTGATCCATTTTGGAAATGGTTCCCGGTGACCCCTTGGGGGCAATCCCGGGATATGAGAGAAATCCTATCATCCGACATATCAAACTTAATGAAATTGATAGATATGTCAAGTTACGGTCATGCCGTTGTTCGCTGACCCATTCTGGCCATTCTGGAGCTGGTAACCGGTAGCCTCTTGGGGGACACTCTCGGAATATGAGAGAAACCCCATCATTCGACATATCAAACTTCATGAAATTGAAAAATGTGTCAATCAACGGTCATGCCATTTTTCGCTCATGCATTCTGGCAATTCTGGAACCGGTTACCGGTGGCCCCTTGGGGTTGAAGGGAATGAAAAGGCCGATTTGCTTGCCAGGAAAGGCTCAGATGACCTTTTTGTTGGTCCGGAGCCATTCTGTGGAGTGTCGAAATGCGTTCTGAAAATGGAAATTATAAAATGGGAAAATTCCATGATACAACAGAATTGGATTGCCTCGCATTCTGCAAAGCAATCCAAGTTGTTTATCACCCCTAGCAAACAGAAAACGTCGCGAATACTTGGTCTGAATAAACGGTCACTAAACATATACATTGGATTAATTACAGGACATTGCCCATCACGGTATCACTCGAAAAAGCTAAAGCGAAGTCAAACTGATATCTGTAGGCTCTGTGACTGTGAAGTGGAAACTTCAAGGCACTTACTGTGTGAGTGTGGTGCACTGATTGAAAAAAGAATTGAATTTTTCAATAAAGGGATTTTAACTCCCTCAGAAATTTATTCAGAAAATCCCACTTCGGTTGTTGACTTCATTCTCGAAGCAATGCCAAACTGGGGTATATCGCATCCTCAGTCAGTGGCGGTCACCCTAAATGGTGACTTGTCACCCTGAAAATATGCGACAGTAATAAGGGGTACACTACAATAGATCAACTAAATGGTCGCAGTAGTCTTAAATCCCACAAAAAAAAAAAACCCGACGAATCAAACTTCATGAAATTCATGGATATGTCAACCAAAGGTCGGCGAACAATTGCATGTCCGTAGGTTGACGTAATTTTCAATTTCATGAAGTTTGATATGTCTGATGGTAGGGAGAAGTGTTCACCGGTGTTCCAAATTGGCCAGGATGGGTCAGCTAACAACAGCATGACCGTAGATTATCATATCTTTCAATTTCATGAAGCTTGATATGTCGGATGATAGGGTTTCTCTCATATTCCGGAAGTGACCGGTAACCGGTTCCAGATTGGCCAGAATGGATATGACCGTTTCAATTTCATGAAGTTTGATATGTCGGATGATAGGGTTTCTCTCATATTCCGGGAATGTCCCCAAGGGGCCACCGGGAACCAGTTACAGAATGGCCAGAATGGATCAGGGAACAACGGCATGACCGTAGATTGACATATCTTTCAATTTCATGAAGTTTGATATGTCGGATGATAGGGTTTCTCTCAAATTCCGGAAGTGTCCCCAGGGGGCCACCGGTAACCGGCTCCAGATTGGCCAGAATGGGTCAGTGAACAACGGCATGACCGTAGATTGACATATCTTTCAATTCCATGAAGTTTGATATGTCGGATGATAGGGTTTCTCTCATATTCCGGAAGTGTCCCCAAGGGGTCACCGGTAACCGGTTCCAGGTTGGCCAGGATGGCTCAGCGAACAACGGTATTACCAAAGATGGACATATCTTTCAATTTCATGGAGTTTGATGTGCAACATGATGGGTTTTCACCAAAAAAGTCAAGTTGGCCGTTCATCGGGTACACGGGAACCGGTTCCAGGTTACCCGGAAGTGGCCACTAACACTCCAAAGTGGTTCTGGCAATCGTGTATTGTGTTTTTAGTAAGTTTTATGGATCAATTTCAACTATCATGAGAGTATTGGTATCACATATATGTGAAAAACAGTAAAACATGAACTTTTCGGATGTTCCGGATTTCCGGAACCGGTAGGTCACCTGGCCCTGATATTAATATTTGTGGTCAAAGTACAGGTAAATACCTGTCCAATGCAACCCAGAGCATCCTGATTGGTTGAAATATGCCGGAGATACAGGTCGTCAAAGTTGGGGTCTCAAAAAGGTCATTTTTCGGTTGTAGCCGATTCCCGGTGGCCACAGTGACCAAATCCGGGTTTCCAGGTCGGTTTCGGAAAGGGGACGTTCTAAGCTTTCATTTGTGACCAAAAGAACCGGAATCGGTCAAAAACTGGATTTTTGACAATTTTTTAAAGTTTGGGGTCGAAAAGGACCCCAATACCTTTAAAGTAACTTTTTTTATGGACGCTCCCCTAGGGGTCGTCCAAGGTTTGTTTGTTTTGTGAAATGTGTATTTATACTATAAATTTAATGTCAGAAAATTTCAAGGCTTTAGCATGTATATAGCAAAAGTTATGGCAAATTTAATTTTCAAAAAGGCCGAAAAAGACCCCAATACCGTAGGAAGGTTAAAAATCACCAAAAATTTTTTACCGTGTATCCTTTTTTTCAGTGTAGTCCATATCCATACCTACAATTTTGCCAAAGACACCAAATCGATCAAAAAAATCCTTCAAAAGATACAGATTTTTGAATTTTCACATATAATTTTTGTATGGACAGCTGCCAAATTTGTATGGAAAATTATATGGACAAAATAATGATGCAAAATGGCTTCTTTGGGCATACCGAAGGCACCAAAAAAGTTTCAGCCGGATTAAAAAACACAAAAAAAAATCGATTGACCGAAATCCCAGAGAATTGCTCCAAAGCTAACAGTCGAGCACGTTCATTCGAGTTCGGGAAATCTGTTAGCTTTTTGCCTTTAGCATTTTCAACAAACAGGTTATTAAATTAATACTAAATTTTGGTTAATTTAACTGAAAATTGGCAGTGACAAGTACGTTTTTGTTAAAATTTACGAAAGTAATTCACCTTTTTACTTGAATCCGCACATTTTTTGTTCTTTGTTTTGAGTTTGCAAAGCGATTTTTTGCCTATAATCAGCACTGTTGCAGCAGCATTGTTTACAGTGATTGATTTCGGCGTTGGCTGTTTCAGCAACAACCGCAGGGTCCGATTCCTGGGAAGAAGTGAATCCAGCGGTCGTTGGTGATGGTCAAAATTTCGCCGTATTTACTCATCACTTTGACTACGTCATCATTGCTTATGCCTAAGGGTAGGTCAAGCACACGAACTTCCTTAGCGTTGTTGTCCAGGTAAATCGGGATTTTGCAACCCTGATATACCAGAGGTTTGTCGATGATGGACGAGGCCATTGCTGAGTCGGCGAACTGCAGCACGGCTATTCTTCTTCTATTGCATAATTGCAATGCTCGCAAGTTTTCTTGGTTTATTTGAAGGTCTGTGTGAAGTTTTTTTTACAAGCTTTGGGCTTGGTTGTTTTTGGAGTTGACAAAAATCCAGAACCACACTGTTTTTGTCTACGGTGCACATTTTGAAAAAGCGGCGACGCGCACACAAACTGCGGACTGGTGTTGAGAATGCGACTTGTATAGTCGGCGGTTACTTTGCAACTGTGCTTGGACGTTGCCTGAGATATGTACGTATAAATATTGTGCATTTTATCAATTTTTATCATCAAAAATTGCAATTTTTGATAGAACATGCTATGGGGGTAATTTGGACATGGCTTGTGGGGTAATTTGGACATACCTGGTGCGCGTCAGGCAAAAAAAAGTAACTTTTGTTGGTGGGACCCCTCGTCATCGACTGCTGCCGGGGCTCTCCAACTGACAGACGTCAGTGTGACAGATGCCAGGCTGCCGCGGTGACCGAATGCAGTCGCCGTCGATCGAGTGCGATCGTCATTATCTCGATTGCGATTTGCGAGTCACACGTGCAACTTCCGTTGCTAGATTTTTATATTTGTAGTTTGTCAAATAAAAGTATTTTTGTTTGGAATGTGACATCGCGTCTTTCTATCTCGTATCGCAACAGTGGCGACGAGTCGGTCTCTTTCGCGCAAAAACAAACACCGCGCGTTCATCCCGAAAAAAAGGCGTTTTCTAGGATTTCGGAAGGAGGAAACACGAGCAAGCATGTCGGACGGAAAATGTCGCAGCAGCTGGCCGCAACCCAGCAGGCCGTACAGAAGCTGTCCCGCAACGAGGTCGTCCTAGATTCGCTGTCTAGCAACATGGCGGAATTCGTGTGCGACAAAGAAGCTGGACACACTTTCGACGCTTGGTATGGCCGCTAAACCGAACTCTTCGACAAGGACGCTGGTGCACTGGATGACGCCGCGAAGGTTAGACTTTTGTTGCGAAAGATGAGCCCACAAGACCACGAGCGCTATCAAAGCTTCATCCTGCCCAAGGCAGCTCGTGACTACACCTTCGCCGAGACCGTCGACAAGTTGAAGGCACTGTTCGGAGCCATGGTGTCCACTTTCCGACGTCGGTACAACTGCCTCCAGACTACCAAGGAGGACGGCGAAGACTACCTGGCATACTCGTGCAATGTAAACAAATCCTGCTTCTTACCCTCCAGCAAGTCGTCGAACAGTGTAACAGCCTCGTCAACCTGAAGCAGGACACTGTGCTGGTGGAGCATCCGTCCAACATCAACTACGTGGCACACAACCAGCGGTCATCGAAGCCCCGGAGCGGAAGCAACGATCAGGACAATGGTGAGCTGCCACCCGCACCCTGCTGGGCCTGCGGCAGAATGCATTTCATCAAAGAATGCGAATTCTGCGACCACAAGTGCCGGGAGTGCGGAAAGATCGGCCATCGCGAGGGTTACTGCAACTGCTTCGCCTCGAAGTCATCGGCTGACGGTAAGGCGTCGGCGAAAAAGAAGCAGCGTCAGCAGTCAACAAGGATGGTGGTCGTAAACAAGGTGGACGAAGGTCGGAAGTACGTGGGCGTACGGATCAACAACGTCCCGCTTCGACTGCAGTTGGACACTGGATCCGAAGTGTCCATCATCGCGCATCGATCCTGGATCCGGATCGGTCGTCCGCTGGTCATACCAGCCACCTGCCGTGCCAGAACTGCGTCCGGAGGACCGCTGAAACTCGTGTCGGAGTTGCACTGCAACGTCACCCTCAATGACGTCACGAAAGGGGGGGAAGTTTTTCGTTGCTGCACCCGGTGTCAACCTTGACATTCTGGGGATTGACATGATCGAGTTGTTCGGCTTGTGGAACCAACCCATAACAGCGTTCTGCAACAAAATCACCACTCCGGAGACCCAAGGCAAAGCAGAACTACAGGCCAGTCTCCCTGACGTCTTCATCGATAAACTTGGCCTGTGCAACAAAACTCCGGTGCAGCCCGTGCTCAAAAGCACGTCGAAGCCGGTGTTCCGCCCTGAACGCCTATACCGCCAGAGGACATTCTCTACCAGTTCGCGCGATCGTCGCGCGGCGTCATTTCGGCACTGGGGATTTTTCAGCAGAAAGTGGATGCGGTACTCTCTGAACTCAACTGCACCACTGGTTACCTGGATGACATCCTGGTGGGTGGCCGGACGTTAAAGAATCAACTGCGAAACCTGCAGCTCGCTCTCAAACGCCTGCAGGACCACGGCTACGCAGGGGGGAAACCCTCGACGAAGCCGCCAGCACCATTCTGCACTGCTATCACTCAACGCCGTGCTGCAGCGCACTTGGTGAGAAGGTTCCCGCAAAGCACCTCGTTGGCAGACCAGATCGCACGTGGAAAAGCTGTGCCCGCCTACTCCATCCCACACATGGAGTTGGGAAGCGGAACCGGTGATCGAGCGTACGGGTAAGGTCATGTTCAACATCTGGCTGCCATCACAAGATTTCATGCGACCCCACTGCAACCAGCTGAGAACGCGTCACGAGGCTGAAGGCAATGCAGACGAAGCTGAGGCAGCAGCGGACTCCAAGGCACCACTGGCGATCGTCTTGGACAGTTGGGGTCTAAACAACACCGCAACCCATGTTCCGGAAGTCGATGGGCTGTCGGCTTGACCGGAAGAACTATGGGCAGACCTGCAACCACCGGTTCAGCCCAGACGCTAACGCACAAAACTACCTCGTAACAACTAACCACAAGAATCGTTTCCTGCTCGCCAGTCTTCGAGGGTTCGAAGACCGCCGGTGATGTATGACCCGTACAACCTTCATTAAAAGGGGGAGGTGTTGGCGGGACCCCTCGTCACCGACTGCTGCAGGGGCTCTCCAGCTGACAGACGCCAGTGTGACAGATGCCAGGCTGCCGCGGTGACCGGATGCAGTCGCCGTCGATCGAGTGCGATCGTCATTATCTCGATTGCGATTTGCGAGTCACACGTGCAACTTCTGTTGCTTGATTTTTATATTTGTAGTTTGTCGAATAAAAGTATTTTAGTTTGGAATGTGACATCGCGTCTTTCTATCTCGTATCGCAACAACTTTCATGGTCAGTTGAGTTTTTAAAGGGATTTAATTAAATTTAGAGGGATTTAAAATGTCAAAACACTCAAAAAGGAATGTGAGGAATGAGACTTTCACAAAACTCCTATTTTTTTATTTAGATATTTTTTTTTTCAATATTTGAATGGATGAAAACCTGACTACTGCACATTTGGTGTTCAACTAGACTCTAATGTTGATTGTTTTTAATTAATTTCTTTGACATTTTTGATTTCTATGCTGGTTTACAATAATATTTAAATTTGAAGGACAACGGAATGTATAATTAAAATGTTTCAGGTTTCAGGTTAATTAGTTCCAAAAAAAAGATTGATTTATAAATCTAAACGATACCCTAATCACTAAAAACTAAATTTGTGCCTAATCCAGAACCAATGTTTAAATCATTACAGAATGAATGATTAAATTATGTATACTACACTGAACTATTTGTTATCTTCCTATTGAATTATAGTTCTATCACAAAATCATTATATATAACATTGATGAAATATTATGAGCAAAAAACACTTAAAAATATAAAGCAATTACAAAACCAGGTTGAAGGTTATAAAACATGCTCAAAAAATCAAATTTTAAACATATTATTCAACATGTGTCCAAATTACCCCACGAAAGGTGTCCATATTACCCCACAAGGTATGTCAACAAGGCATGTCCAAATTACCCCACAAGGCATGTCCAAATTACCCCATAGGGGTGTTCATATTACCTACCCCCACACAAAAATGTGGGGGTACACTCAAACCCCGATGGTTTGACACCAACTGTTGTCAAACGAACGGGGTCACGTTTTAGTTTGACACCCCATTTACACGGAGTTCACACACACTACTAAACGTGTGTTTTGATAGTGTGCGTGTAAAAAGTGACAGTTCGTCACTTTTTAGTTTGACTTTGACCAAACAACGGGGTACAAACTAAAAAAGTGTCAAACGAAAAAGTGACCAACCACCAGGGGTTGAGTGTAATTTGGACACCTTTTAATTTTTGCGATAAAAATGGGGTTTTCATCAAAATTTATCGAAATAAATGACATTTTTCCATAAAATATGGTCTCTTTTATCCTCTGGTGTCATCCACATTCCTTTAAAACAGGGGTGCCCAACCTTGGCCCTGCGGGCCAAATTTGGTTTGCCGGAAGCAGTGGTGGGCCAGACCATTTTTAATTATAATTTTTAGTACGGAAATATAAAAATCATGGAAGCTGCTGAAATGCTGAAAAAGTGTAAAAGCATCATCTGTTTCTTTTTTACATTCTCAATTTTTATTTTCATCATAAAAGTGGCAAATAACACTTAAGAATGAGAATGCTCAAAATCATTTGAAAAAACCATTCTTTTTCTTACCACGATTCATAACATTTTCTTGAATATTTTGAAATGATTAAAAATAAAATTTTGTTTTATTTTTATTTTCATACTTTTGTCCATGAACAATATCAGTTCTGTATTACTCAAAAAATAAAAATCAAAAATTTCTTTCAAATATTTTTTTTATGATTAGAAAAAATCCAAAATCTTCAAAAAAATCATGTTTTAATTTAGATTTTTTCATTTTATAATGTCACTTAAATGTGAAATTTGCTCTCATGATAATAAGAGATTTTTTTTTTAAATTTACGTTTACGTTACACTGAATACTAAGACAAATTGAAATAATTTTTAGTACGGAAATATAAAAAAATCATGGAAGCTGCTGAAATGCTGAAAAAAGTGTAAAAGCATCATCTGTTTCTTTTTTTACATTCTCAATTTTTATTTTCATCATAAAAAGTGGCAAATAACACTTAAGAATGAGAATGCTCAAAATCATTTGAAAAACCATTCTTTTTCTTACCACGATTCATAACATTTTCTTGAATATTTTGAAATGATTAAAAATAAAATTTTGTTTTATTTTTTATTTTCATACTTTTGTCCATGAACAATATCAGTTCTGTATTACTCAAAAATAAAAATCAAAAATTCTTTCAAATATTTTTTTATGATTAGAAAAATCCAAAATCTTCAAAAAATCATGTTTTAATTTAGATTTTTTCATTTTATAATGTCACTTAAATGTGAAATTTGCTCTCATGATAATAAGAGATTTTTTTTTTTAATTTACGTTTACGTTACACAGAATACTAAGACAAATTGAAATTATTTTTTCCAAAAAATAAGAAAGAAATAAAAAAGAAAGTATTTTGGAAATGTTCAATGAAAAAGTCTACTTCAATAGGTAGATTATTCATAGAATGTTAGAAGTTTATTTTGTTCATTTTGATTTAAAAGAAAATTATAGATGTTTTGAAATAATAATAAACAGACTTTAAACTTAAGAGAAACAAATTTACATGTATTCTTGAACTTTTAATATAATAGCTTTGAATTTTCAATGTATTATTTTTTAGATAATTGATGGCAATTTTTTTAAATTAATATATTTTTAAAAATATTTTAGAAATCATGAATATTTTATTCTTAGTAAAATCAACAATATGATACCAATTTCATTGCATTAAATAAAAACTAAAAATAATAATTTTCATCAAGAGTCGCAAGGGCCAGTTATTGAACCATTTTCAGGGGTCGTCGGGGGCCGGATGAAATGGCTTCACGGGCCGGAGGTTGGGCACGCCTGCTTTAAAATATCCATACAGCCCGTGGCAGAGCTATTTCCATAGGGTGTCCAAATTACCCCACACTCCCCTATACAAAACAAAATCGGAGATAAAATGTGTAAAGGGACTATTTTAAGTTGTCGCTTAAAAAATATTTTTTGAATGAATTTTCTGTTCTGTTTTCGTTAATGTCAATGATTTTTTTTTGCATTATATCTAGTTAACAGTGCCGGGTCCGGTGGCACAGTGGTTAGCGTAATAGCCTCTCACCCCAGTATGGCCTGGGTTCAATCCCAGACGGACTCGGTGGCATTTTTCGAGTCGAGATTTGCCTGATCACGCCTATCGGATGGGGAAGTAAAACGTCGGTACATTAGCGTAAAAAGAGGTTTTGAGTGACTCACCACACATAACCTGCGGACGCCTAGAAATGAGCAGCAACTTGCAACAGAGACCACAAAAGACCGGGGGTCGTTAAAGTGGATTGCTTTGCTAGTTAACAGGAATCGAAGTGAAGTGAATTTTATATTTTAACGAGGTAAACATTTATTTTCTGTCGAAATTTTTGATCCATTCTATATTGTTGAGTCAAGTATTCTCAGCCGCGACGGTAGCGCCGCCAAGCGTATCCTGCACCCGTTGCGGGTATGATCCGTGGGCAATACCGGTCGACATCTTGCTAGTTACGGTAGTAGACCCACCGATCTTAACTACAGGGAGTCCTAGGATGACCCTTGACATTTCAAAACATTAATAAAGTAGTCTACTATACTCATTGAAGCTATCCGGTATGATCAGTGGTAAAAAATCACTGACCTCTTGCTTGTTACGGTGGTAGACCAACCGGTCTTAAATTCAAGGAGTTCTTGGAACATCTCAATAAGTTCAACAATGCACTGTAGCCTTCCATACTAACTAAAGCAGTCTGGGTAGGATCCATTTTCAAAGTTTTCACGTTTCGACTTGTTTTTATGGTATGGTAAGCCTCTTGCCGAGCTCCCGTGGTGTAGTGGTACGGGTTTCGCTTTGTAAGCGGAAGGTCGATGGCTTGAAACCCATCTGGCTAGGCAAAAGGGGTAGGTGGCGGTCGAGAGGGGATATCGGCTGCTGCGGGAATTGACTTTGACAAGTCCCAAGCCTCCCCAAAACCCATCCCATCCAATCTCTCGGACGATCTGTTGGCGACTGAGTCTGAGCGTTGAAGAACTCTGTAACAATACGCAGAGAAGAGCTTCAAATGCTACTTTCGACTCGGTCACATGCTCTCAGGCAAAATTCGAGCTGAAGATTGGGCTATATGATCGGTAACGATCTCTAGATGGGTCAAAAATAAACGAGATTTCCCCTCAATCTCGCTCATCTCCACGTCCTCGGATCGGTCCCTCGTGCTCGTGTGGCATGGCATTTGGGGGATTGGTCTGGGGAATGAGAGGGGGGCAACTGCTCGAATAATTCGTCAATTACTGTTGAAGCGTGCCGCCGGCTAAGTCCAAGGCACTTCGACTGGATATTTCGGATCAAACACTTTCACTCTCTTTCACTGTCTGATTTACTGTCTACCTTTATTTGATTTCAGCTTGGCTTTTTATACTAAATCTAGTTATTTACTTAATTATTTAATATCTTATATTTTTACCCCCACTCTAGTTTTTGATGTTGCATAATATATCCGTCCTTTTCGGTTTTCACTCCAAAAATTCTTCCTCTAACTTATATAATATATTTTGTCTCATTTACAACCCCCACTCCAACCTGTATTTTTCTTGATATAATGAAAAGTTTCCTTAATTCTCTCTGTTTCCCAGAATTCAACAATATATATAACTCTCTTTTTTTATTTTATTTATTTTTCCCCCCACTCTAAAAATCCTTCCAAGTTATACATAATATATAATCGCAGTGGTCCGTGTCTGTTCACAGTAAAAAAAAAAAAATGGTAAGCCTCTTGCACAAACGGTTGAACCGTAACGTATGAAGACAAGAGAAGTCATGTTTCAATCACGCTAAAACATATCAGAACTTATAGTTTTTAGTGATAAGCGTCGAATGAAGTCAAGATGATCGAAATCCATAATAAAATAAGGATTTTATGAGTGATTTTATAAATAGCAAAAATACGTTTTTTTTTGTATATTTTAACCCAAAATACTCAAACTTCAACAACTTGTAACTTTTGAACCCCGGGGTTTAGAGAGTTCGTCCAGAAGACTTTTTTCATGTCTCGGCGAGATCTTTTGAATAAAGTTTCTCCCGTTGGACCAAATCCGCCCATTCTCCTTTGGATGGTTTTGTTCGAACGCGAATCAGATCAAAACGGAGCCTCGGATCTAGGTGCTTTTTGTTGCTTTGGGTTCGTATAAGCCCAAGGAAGGTTTTTATGCTAACTAATTGACACTTTAGCCATTCTGAAACCGATTACGGAGCATCGGCAAATTGTATGGAAAAAGTTACGTGAATTATAATTGTAATCACAGGAGGCTGAATAAGAAAAAATGCAAAAACGTCAACAAACGAAAAAAAGACAGAACGAAGTTTGTCGGGTTCGGCTTGCTTTTGAAATAAAAATACAGATACAAATATACTTTTGTCGTATAATTAAGAAGAAAGCTTCTCTAAAATATTTTATTTCAACATTTTTAATTTTATTTCAGAAACCCAAAGGAAAGCTATCCAAAGGAGAACTCAAAGAGGAATCTGAGAAAAATATCAGAAAAATATTGGAGGAAAACTTAGATATTCAAGGCGCCTACGCAAAGCCCCAGATAACAGATATTTTGTGGGTTCAAATTATCTTACTGCCATACACTTTATTTAAATATGTTAAATGGAATTTGCTGTGGATTTACAATTTCAACATTCGAATGAAACCTTACGGGGAAGAAGAACAATTATACTTAATTCGAAAGAACCTGAAAATGGGCATCAATCAATTTAAAGGCATAGAGCCAGAGAAAATTAGCGATTACTTACGAAGAAAGCTGTGGATAAAGAAAAACTACAACATCTGGAAAGAGGAACAAGAGGAAGAAATGAAGCGTCAAATGGCTGATAATCCTAGGTATAAAGCATATCGGAGGTATATGAAAAATCATGGCCCTGGACGAATGACTTTTGAAGACTAAGTTTATTCCAAACAACATGTAGTGCGACGCATTGTTTCTGCTATACTGTGAATAAACGATACAATAATATTTAAATTAAATTGTTATAATGTCTGAATCACAATATTCCAAAAACTATTATTTTTTGTACAACCTTAAGTACAGTATGCTGATCGGAAGGAACGCGGTCAAGAAATGTTGCGTGTTCTTTTCGTAATCCCCCCAAGAAAAGTTGACAGTTCGGTATGAGCGCGATTGACGGTGTGCGCGATTGAGGTTCTTTCGAGGAAAAAATAAAAAGATTAAAAATATTCAAAAGTTAAAATTAAATAGATTAAAAATGTTTATTCAAAAACTTTTAACAACAATTATAAACAAAATTAAGAAATCAATAACAGAACATTTCTTTAAAAAAAACAGAAAATTAGAAATTCTTAAATTCTAAAACTAGAAAAAAAAGTGAAATCAGGGAATTAGGAAATTTAGAAATTAGGCAATTTGGAAATTAGGAAGTTAAGAAATTAGGAAATTATCAGTCTAATGCAGGCGTGCCCAACCTCCGGCCCGCGGGCCGGATCCGGCCCGTGAAGCCATTTCATCCGGCCCGCGACGACCCCTGAAAATGGTTCAATAACTGGCCCTTGCAACTCTTGATGAAAATTATTATTTTTATTTTTATTTAATGCAATGAAATTGGTATCATATTGTTGATTTTACTAAGAATAAAATATTCATGATTTCTAAAATATTTTTAAAAATATATTAATTTAAAAAAAAAATTGCCATCAATTATCTAAAAAATAATACATTGAAAATTCAAAGCTATTATATTAAAAGTTCAAGAATACATGTAAATTTGTTTCTCTTAAGTTTAAAGTCTGTTTATTATTATTTCAAAACATCTATAATTTTCTTTCAAATCAAAATGAACAAAATAAACTTCTAACATTCTATGAATAATCTACCTATTGAAGTAGACTTTTTCATTGAACATTTCCAAATACTTTCTTTTTTATTTCTTTCTTATTTTTTGGAAAAAATAATTTCAATTTGTCTTAGTATTCAGTGTAACGTAAACGTAAATTTAAAAAAAAATCTCTTATTATCATGAGAGCAAATTTCACATTTAAGTGACATTATAAAATGAAAAAATCTAAATTAAAACATGATTTTTTTGAAGATTTTGGATTTTTTCTAATCATAAAAAAAATATTTGAAAGAAGATAATATTGCTCTGAATGTACATAAAACATGTTTATTGTGTCAACAGCATTTTTTGATTTTTATTTTTTGAGTAATACAGAACTGATATTGTTCATGGACAAAAGTATGAAAATAAAAAATAAAACAAAATTTTATTTTTAATCATTTCAAAATATTCAAGAAAATGTTATGAATCTTGGTAAAAAAAAGAATGGTTTTTTTTCAAATGATTTTGAGCATTCTCATTCTTAAGTGTTATTTGCCACTTTTTATGATGAAAATAAAAATTGAGAATGTAAAAAAAGAAACAGATGATGCTTTTACACTTTTTTCAGCATTTCAGCAGCTTCCATGATTTTTTATATTTCCGTAATAAAATTATAATTAAAAATGGTCTGGCCCACCACTGCTTCCGGCAAACCAAATTTGGCCCGCAGGGCCAAAAGGTTGGGCACCCCTGGTCTAATGGCAAGCTTGTCAAAAAGTGAACCTCGCATTATAGGGACCTCGTCCATATAGGGTGAACGCTCTATAAACTGGTTGCACAAAATAGGGTATACAGGCCATTTATGAGTCAATCCGAAAATAAGTTTATTTAATATTTAGTTTTGTAATTCAGTGTTATTTATTGTCTAGTTAATTTTTTTGTTAAAACCGAGCCATGCGGCAACGCTTCCGCCTCGTAAAAGGGAGTTCAGGACCCGGTGCGGACCAACATAGCAGGTTATCGTTTCCCTTCTGGATTCGATTTCTAAGTAAAGGAAAATTAGTTTATCGTCACAAACTGGATATAATCTTCTTGGAATATTGACATTCAACACTAAAATATGTTTATAAGTTAACATTAAAAAATGTGAACGATTGACTTCGTCCTCAAAAGACTGGATAATATTTAATTTTTCTAGTTATTTATTTTTGACAAAACATATTCAAAATTATTCATCAAAAACAAAATTTAAAATAATTTTTCACAAAACAAACTTTTTTTCAATTGCACATTTGCTGGCTCTTTTACCCTTTTTTTTAAATTAAATATGTCTTTATTGAACTTTCTTATAACAATTACATTTCATTTACATTCTAAGTGGTATGGCTACATGCTCTTCATCTTTGTTATATTTTTCGTTTTCTTATTAACTGTTCACATTTATTTGTTTACTTCAAATTGTTTTACATTTTTGCATTGAATCGAATAAATTTGGGTAAAAAAGAAAAAAAAAATCACTTTAACAACTAATCCTAACTTAAAATTATAAAAGTAAATTCATTGAAATATTCAAAATCATTAGAACGAGTAAACTACGTGTTCACGCGTTGTATTAGAATATTTGTTTCCAATCCTTTTAGGACCACCACGCGATCCACACTTTTTGTGTTATCTGTTTTCCCGTTCTATCGCGTAGATAAGATCAGTGCGCTGTACTCCGCGACTGATAGTAGCCGAAGATGAGCCGATCGACAGTTCAACTTGAGCTGCTCGTACCGGTCCCTAGCTGTGCTAGGAAGGGTAGAACAGTCAGTCTGCAATAAACCGCGATCGCGAGCACTTTGAAATAAAGCGACAACATTGTTTAATTCGAGTCAAATAAAGTGTGCTTTTGATCCTCTACCGCGAGTGTTTGAATTTGATTAAATTCCGCCGATCAGTACCTGTTCGGGCCGAAAGCTGTCAGCCCGAAGAAAATTTTACGAGTGAGCAGTGTCCAACCCCACGGCTACTGCGATCGACGGCAAAGCTGGCAACCGCGCGCCGTTGACGACGGTGCGAGAGCGAGAGTGGAGACAACGACGAAACGACAACGATCGAGAGGAGAGATTTTGGCGCGCGAACAGCACGAACGAGAATTTTCTGCGCGTCGAGTCGAGGACCAAAGAAGTTCGCCGCAAGCAGCCGAAGTGATCGGACGGAAATCGCCGCCGCGGATCGCGAGTTTTTCGGAACAAACAATTAACATTAAAATTAGCTGCTAAATAGAAGTTAAGGAGAGAAAAATGTGTTTTCTTTTGTGCTCACGATAATTCGATCCTCCAAGTGAAAGTGGTTCCCAAGTCCGCCGGAAGTGTTAGTGCAAAAATACAGTCCACAAATTGAACTCGAAATCGGACATGGTCCAAACGAGCCGGATCTGGTGAACCGGAAGTGTGGGGTAGTGCCCAGGACAAAGGCGGAGGGTCGTTTGTATCGCGGCAAGTGGACAAGTTCGCGAAAAGTGCGAAAAAAGTGAACGCCGCGAACAAGTGAAAAAGCCGCCATCTTTGTGAAAAAGTGCAAAGTGTGAGAAGCGATGCGGCCAGAAAGTTCTTGAGTGGAAAAGGTTCTTGAAGAGGAACATGTGGCAGGTCCCAGAAGCGGGACCAGAAGAGAAGTGACGATTCGGATTAGAGGACACAATTTCCCCCCCAAGCATCGCGATTTCGGACTTGGCCGATTTCCGTGTTTGGTTCGGGCACAAGGCTCGATTGTTGGTGTTCCTCTAATGCCGAAAAGTGCTTCAAAAGCTCCTGCAACATCCCCCCGGAAGCAGCGCTGAATTTGGAGATTCAGCCGCAACGTCGACGCCAGTAGTGAAGAAGGAAAAGAAGAAGCGGAAGTTGCAGGACAAGATAAAGATGGAGATCGAGACGCTCGTCCACCGCCGAGGCCTGGCCAAAGGTAAGGCGACAAAAATTTTGAAAGCTATTCGCCCCACGGAGACTGCGGAAGTCCGCCAGCTAAGCGAGCCGCTAGTCCACGTCTACCTCAAGAAGTTGGAAACTGCTCAAAAGGAGTACATGTCCAACCACGAAAGCATCCTGGCCTTGGTCGACATGGAGGGTCGTAAGCAGGCTGACAAGCACTACGAAGAATTTGACGACCTCCATGACAAAGTGGCCCTCATGCTCGAAGAGCAGTTGCTCGGGTTCA
The DNA here is from genome assembly GCF_015732765.1 of Culex quinquefasciatus. NCBI lineage: Eukaryota > Metazoa > Arthropoda > Insecta > Diptera > Culicidae > Culex > Culex quinquefasciatus. The sequence continues at coordinate 60,037,073 of NC_051861.1, read as the reverse complement.
ACGCCACAAGGGCAAACGGAACGCTGAATGCAACTGCACCCCCGCAAGCCCCTCAAACCCCTGTCATAGTTCATCAGCCCTTGAGAATGCCTATCCCTCGTTCGACGGCCGCTACGAGAGTTGGCCGAAGTTCAAGGTCCTGTTCAAGGAAGTGGTCGACAAGGCGCCCGATCCGCCAGCAGTGAAGCTCTACCATCTGGAACACGCGCTGGTGGGTGGTGCAGTTGGGTCGATCGACGCGAAGACCATCAGCGAAGGTAACTACGCCCATGCTTGGGAGATTCTGGAGGAAAAGTACGGCAACAAGCGTCACACGATCGATCGCCACATCCACGGTTTGCTGAACCTGTCGAAGATGACCAACGAGGACCACGTCGAGCTGAGAGGCCTGGTGGATGAGTGCACAAGGCACGTCGAGAGTTTAAAGTTTCTGGGACAAGAGTTCACGGGAGTATCGGAGCTGATCGTGGTCCATCTGCTCGGCGCAGCGCTGGACAAGGACACTCGGAGACTCTGGGAACTGTGACCTGCCCAAGTACGACAAGATGCTGCAGTTCCTGAAGGCCCAGTGCTTCGTCTTGGAACGCTGCGAAGACCTTAACCAGAAGCAGCCAACGGTCCAGCCCAAGCCGGTCGTCAAATCGACCCAGAAGTCGTACGCCGTTTCCACGTCCGAGTACGAGACCACATCGGAAGACAGATGCGACATCTGTGGCAATGGCCACAAGAACCACGCCTGCCCGGAGTTCAAAGAGCTTCCAATGCAGCAGAAACTGGTCAAGGTTCGGGAGCACAACCTGTGCTTCAACTGTCTCAAGAGGGGACACCCCAGCAAGAAGTGCACTTCACCTGGAACCTGCTCGAAGTGCAAACTACGTCACCACAGTCTGCTTCACTCGGAAGGAAGTCCAAGGCCGGAACGGAAGGTAACTCATCAAGTGCCACCGGAACAAGCTCCGAAGGTCCAACCTGAAGAAGCAGCTCAACTGACAACCGCCAGTTGCCACAACGAGACACCAACGCAACAAGTGCTGCTTCTCACGGCAGTGGTGGACATAATGGATAGAAACAACAAGGCACAACCCTGTAGAGTTCTATTGGAGTGCGTCACAAGCTAACCTGATCTCGAGATCCATGGTGGAGTCGCTGGGCCTGAATCAGTTTCCGTCCAACGTCACAGTGGCAGGAATCGACAACACGAAAATCCACGCTTAAACTGGCAGTGTGGTCCAACTACGTTCGAGGTACTCCAGCTTCAGCGCCAACGTCAAGTGCTTGGTAACGGAGAGGGTCACGGCCGACCTTCCCACATCGGCAGTGAACGTCCGCAACTGGGAGCTGCCGCCTGGAGTGCAACTTGCAGACCCGTCTTTCAATCAGCCAGGAAAGGTGGATCTACTGCTGGGTAATCAGTTGTTCCTGAAGCTGCTGTTGCCCGGAGAGGTCCAGTTGTCGGAGCACCTGCCAATGCTACGCGAGACTCAGTTAGGCTGGGTCGTCGGTGGCGTGTGCGGTGAAGAAGAAACAGCAGCAGTGGTTCACTCGCACATGGCCATACTGGAAAACTTGAACCTGGAAGCAAGCGAAAGTGATGTGAAGGTGTGTGACGAACAACGTGAGTGTGAGTTACATCTTGAAGAAGCAGCCAAGATCATCGAAGAGGATTTGAAAGTCGACAACGCAGTGTTCGCCTCCGACGGCATCTCGCAAACGATCAAAGAATCGCAGCTTATCCAACTGTGCAAGACAGGTGGATTCGAGTTGCACAAGTGGTCGTCGGAATGTTCGGAACTCTTGGAGACCATTCCGGAAGCCAATCGCGAGGAGCTGGTCTGCGTTGAAGGAACTGGAACCAAGGAGGTAATCAAGGCTATGGGTCTGCTGTGGAACCCCACAGTGGACGAACTACTTTTCGCGACGCTGCCACCTGTACGAGGCGGGCGGCAAACAAAATCGAAGGTGTTCTCGCTCGTCTCGAGCATCTCGGACCCGGCGAGATTGACTGCGCCGGTGTTCATCAGCGAAAGGTTGGTGAGGAAGCTTGTCTCGAAAAAGGAGATTGGATGGATTCAAGAGATACCAGAAGAGGTGGTGAAGGAAGACTTCCTGGATGCGATTCGGGACCTCGACAAGCTTCGAGTGCCGCGTAGGGTGGTGACTGCGAACGCCGCTGCTGACGAGCTGCACAAGTACGCCGCCGCGTTGAAGCACACATACGGAGCGTGCAGGTACGTAAAATCAGTCATCCCAGGGAGCTCCGCAGAACTGAATTTGAAGCTGGTGCCGAAGACGGTCAAAACAACTGCACGGAGTGAGCTGCTGGTCCCCTTTCTATACCGGCTGGTCAAGAACGTTTTGATGTCTTCCCGAGAACTGGGGCGCATCTACGCATTCGTCGAGCGGTGCGGCCTCACCTGCAAGAAGAAGGTCAAGAAAGGGCGGACAGAGCAACACTGGAAGCTTGCCGCCAAGGCGGCCAGCCCAAGACTTGAGAAAAGAACGCACACTAACCTGGATCTGGGCGACATAGTCCGAGTTGTTGACTTGCGGACATGTTCGCGATGTTTTGAAGCGGCCGATCCTGTACAATGCCGCTTCCGGTGGGGAGGATGTTCGGGCCGAAAGCTGTCAGCCCGAAGAAAATTTTACGAGTGAGCAGTGTCCAACCCCACGGCTACTGCGATCGACGGCAAAGCTGGCAACCGCGCGCCGTTGACGACGGTGCGAGAGCGAGAGAGGAGACAACGACGAAACGACAACGATCGAGAGGAGAGATTTTGGCGCGCGAACAGCACGAACGAGAATTTTCTGCGCGTCGAGTCGAGGACCAAAGAAGTTCGCCGCAAGCAGCCGAAGTGATCGGACGGAAATCGCCGCCGCGGATCGCGAGTTTTTCGGAACAAACAATTAACATTAAAATTAGCTGCTAAATAGAAGTTAAGGAGAGAAAAATGTGTTTTCTTTTTTGCTCACGATAATTCGATCCTCCAAGTGAAAGTGGTTCCCAAGTCCGCCGGAAGTGTTAGTGCAAAAATACAGTCCACAAATTGAACTCGAAATCGGACAGTATCACAAGACGTTTAATTATGTACGTAACAAAAAGTGGTCCTTCGAAGAACCGGATTGTGCGGGATTTTGAACATTTGCGATCGCGTGTGAAACCCGCGTTAAAAGGGTGACGCCAGTGCAAGAACAATTCGTGCATTGTGCCAGTGCGAACAATTGTCGATTGTGTGCCTTCCAAAAAGGCGAAGAACACCATTTTGTGCGCCGGCCACGCGGACTATACCGCGTGGGTTCCTGATCGTGATCTGCTGTACCCAAGGAGAAATTGGTATCAAGCTGGACCTGAAGCAGCCGGAAGCGGCTGTCGGAGCAGATTGCGGTTGCTGATTTTCGCTGCATGCTGAAAGCGAGAAATTGAGGGAAAGTACAGGTTGTAGGGTGCATGATTAGAATTAAGGTCTGTGGCTTGTCTTTTCTGGATGTGGTTGAGTAATTTGTGCTATTGCGACGATTGAGAGCTGAAAATAAAGATTTGCATGGAATACGTGGTGTTGACTTTCTTCAACTGCTAAGTCCCTGTGGGTTCGCTGAAATCTGGTCGGTCTTGGAATTCGCTGGTTGATCTTTGGTTGTCTCGGTTTGTCCGTGGACGAAATCCCCTCGCTGCTGTCAATTGGGTCGTCAAGTCCGTCTCGCGGCGCGTGGAACGTAGAGTCGATTCAACAGTCACCAGTGATTAGTGGATAAGCTGAAAAAGTGTTGTGTGCATTGCATTCGAATTGTCCCATGCTAAGTGTGTTCTAAGTGCTAACTAGTGTAATACAAACTGCTTAAGCATGGATAGCGATCTGAGAGACCTTACCAAGAAGGAGAGACAGATTCGCAACTCCATTAAAACAGTGTTTCAGTTCACGATTGACTACAAACCTGAACTACATAAAAATGAGTTGGGAATTCGTTTGCAATTGCTAGAAGAGGCGTTCAGCGAGTTTAAAGAAGTGTGCCAGAAGATCGAAGTGATGATGGAAGTGATTGCGGAAGAAAGTGATCCTCTAGAAGGTGAAACATCGCAGGATCATGCTTCACGGCTGGAGGCTGAAGCAAAGCAGAAGGAGGCGGAGAATTGTGCTGTGTACAGTAAGGTGGAGAATCTGTATTGCAAAATTAAGGCCAGTCTACTTCGTTTGATGCCCGAAAAGAAGGTTGATCCAGCACCAGTTCCTGTTCCTGTTCTGTCTACTGTGAAGCTCCCGGAAATCACACTTCCCAAGTTTTCCGGTATGATCCATGACTGGATTCCGTTCAGAGACTCATTTCTTAGCGTGATTCACAAGAACGAGACGATCAGCGACATGGACAAGTTCAAGTACTTAAGGTCGTCGCTGGCACCTGAGGCACTGCGGCACATTGATAACATTGATGAATCCGCTTTTAACTACACCGTGGCTTGGGATGCGCTTGTGAGCCAGTTCCAGCATAAGAAGCTCATCGTCAAAGCACATTTGGATGCCCTTTTTGCTGTGGAACCCATGAGACGTGAAAGCTTCGAGTCGCTCAACAAATTGATCTGTGAGTTCGACAACAACCTCCAAATGTTGAAAAAGATTGGTGAACAAACCGACGGCTGGATCACTTTGCTCGTCTACATGATTTGCTCGAAACTCCATACTGGAACTCTGAGACTTTGGGAAACCGAACACAACTCCAAGGAAGTCCCGAAGTATACCGATTTGATGACGTTCCTGAGGAAGCAGAGCGGTGTCCTACAATCCCTTCCACAGACGAGCAAACCAATCCAGAATGAGTACCGGAAGCCGAAGCTGGGAGTTAGCCATCCAACTGTATCAGGTCGTTGTTGTTTTTGCTCTGAACCGTTTCACCAAGCTGTCTTCTGCAAGAAGTTCCAAAAAATGAAGCTGTCGGAACGATACGATGCTGTGAAGCGGAACGGATTGTGTTTCAACTGTTTATCACAAGGTCATCTATCGCGCAGCTGTTCCAGAGGTTCCTGCCTGAAGTGTGGAAGGAGACACAACACGTTGCTGCATCCGTCGTACGAGTCGGCGAACAGTGCTACAAAATCCTCCGTTCCACCGACGGCAAGAAGAAACCCAAACGACCACCAAAACCAACAAATGAGACCTCAAAACCTGATCCCAGCTAGAACACACAACACAAACCAGACCGCACCACCCACATTCACACCACAGTCGCAAAGTACACTCCCACAATCCGCCACAGACCCGAATGCACTTCCTCCCTCCACGAGCCAGAACACTGTGTCCCTACACTCCCATGCACACTCGTCCAAACAACAAGTTTTGCTCTCGACTGCGATCGTGCGAGTTAAAGATCGGTTTGGGAACTACAAGCTTGCTCGAGCCCTGCTCGATTCATGTTCTCAATACTGTTTCGTGACCTCCAAATTTTGTCGAAAGCTGAATCTCGAAGAATTCCCGGATTTTCTGGCCATCCAAGGTATTGGAAGTTCTGGAGGCGTGTCCAAGAATGCAGTTTTGGCGACAGTCAGTCCTCGAACGTTCCTGATCTCGGATTTTGAAGAAGACATCCAGTTCAACGATCTGCCCAGACTCACCGTGTCCTTACAAGCTGAAAGCTTCGACATCAGTCGTTGGGAGATTCCGGAGGACATTGTGCTGGCAGATCCGAACTTCCACGAGAACAACGAGATCGATATGTTGATTGGAACGGAGTATTTCCTGGACTTGCTGCAAGACGGGACAATGAAGCTGTGCGATGGTGGTCCGACTCTCCAGAACACCGTGTTCGGTTGGATTGTTGCTGGACGGATCCCAGAAGAGCCCAACCGCGGTCCGCAAGCAGCAGTGTTTCTGTGTTCGCTAGTGGAATTGAACGATCAGCTCGCAAAATTCTGGGAACTTGAAACCTGCCACGAGAAAAGTACCTACTCCGTTGAAGAGTCCTTTATCGGAAAACCACCATCCGGGACGAGAGCGGACGCTATGTTGTCACGCTACCGAAGAAGACCGACGTGATACAACAGCTGGGAGACACACGAAGCAGTGCAGTCAAGCGGTTCCTGAGTTTGGAACGACGGTTCGCTTTCAACCCGGAACTCAAGGCGATGTACGCTGCGTTTATCCATGAGTATCAGTCGCTGGGACACATGAAGGAGCTGGAAGATACGCAAACCGAGGTTCCTGCTTACTATCTTCCACACCACGCCGTCCTGAGACCGGAGAGTACAACCACGAAGCTGCGCGTCGTCTTCGACGCTTCCTGTCGGAGTACAACTGGAGTGTCGCTGAACGATGGATTGATGGTTGGCCCTGTCTTGCAAGACAACCTGTTTGCGATCAGTCTCCGATTTCGCTTTCACCCGATTGCGATTGTAGCTGACGTTGAAAAAATGTATCGGATGATCAACGTGCAGCCAGACGACCAGAAGCTGCAGCGCATTATCTGGCGTAAGTCCCCGACCGACGAGCTTCGCGAGTTCCAGTTAACGACCGTTACGTACGGTACCGCCTCGGCGCCCTACTTGGCAACAAGATGCTTGCAGCAGTTGGCCGAGGAAGGCGAGGTTTCCCATCCCACAGCAGCGAAGATCTTGAAGAAGGACTTCTATGTTGACGACATGATCACCGGAGCTCAGAACGAAGAGGAGGGCAAACTGTTGATCAACGAGATGATCGAGTTGATGAGTTCCGCTGGAATGACGCTGCGCAAGTGGAACTCAAGCCACGAGAAGATACTGGAAGGTCTACCAGATCACCTGCGTGATGTTCGAGATGTTCGTGAGCTTGATTCTTCAAGGTCGACGATCAAAACTTTGGGCATGGTCTGGAATCCTCAAACTGATTCTTTTTGCTTCTCTGTACCGAAGTGGAACACCTCTTCCACTATCACCAAACGAATCGTTGCCTCGGATCCCTGCTTTTCGATCCGCTTGGGCTCATGAGTCCGGTCGTAGTCCAAGCAAAAATATTCATGCAGACCTTGTGGAAAAACGGCTACACTTGGCACGATCCACTGCCAGAAGAACTGCAGGAGTATTGGCGCAAGTACAGAAGAAACCTCCTTGCAATAGAATCCCTTTCCATTCCACGCTGGGTTGGCTACCTCAAGGATTGCGTTGAAGTACAATTGCACGGATTTTGTGACGCCTCGGAGTTGGCGTACGGTGCTGCACTATACTTGCGATGCACGCATCGTGACCGATCTGTGACCGTGCATTTGGTAACGTCCAAATCGAGAGTTGCTCCGTTGGAAGATCTCTCGAAGAAGAACCGGAAGCAATCCATACCGCGCCTGGAGCTCACATCGGCACTCTTGCTGAGTCATCTGTTAGAAGCTTTCCGTGCGAGTGTTGACATCCCGATGAAGGTATTCCTGTGGACCGATTCCATGATCGTGCGATGCTAGTTGGCGTCCATTCCGTCGCGATGGCAGACGTTCGTTGCGAATAGAGTTTCGGAGATACAGCATCTGACCCGAGACTGCCAATGGTGCCACATCGCTGGTACCGAGAACCCCGCGGACATCGTGTCCCGCGGAATGAACCCTGCTCAGCTGTATTACCAAACTCTATGGTGGAATGGTCCATACTGGCTTCAGATGTACCACGGTACCTGGGAAGAAGGCGCTCAGGTCGACGAAGATCAATTCGACGCAGAGGTGTTCTCGATGTTCTCGATTCATTCGTCGCTCACCAAAACGGTTCGACTTGCTACCCTTTGTCGTCGTTACCGATACAATGCCCAAGCTATGCACAGAACCTGTCGGAAATTCGGACCAATCACCAAGGAGGAGTTTGAGGAGAGCTACAAGCAGCTGATCATTCTCGCCCAGAAAGAAAGCTTTCCACAAGAACTGACGGATCTCGAGAGAGGAAGAGAGGTAAAGACTCGTCGGTGCTGCATGCTTTGCATCCGCAGCTGGTCGATGGGATAATTCGGGTCGGCGGCCGGCTGAGAAACGCGCCTGTGACCGAGAGTAGAAAGCATCCGATCATACTCCACCATCGCCATCCGCTGTCCAAGCTGGTTCTGACGCATTACCACGAGAAATTCTACCACGCTGGCCAACAGTTGCTGGTCGCCAGTGTCAGAGGAGAGTTCTGGATCACCTCGATTCGCACCCTGGCGCGAAAAGTGATATTTGAATGCGTAGACTGTTTCCGAGCAAAGCCCTCAGTTCTACAGCAGCTGATGCCATCAGCCTGATGGCAGATCTTCCTCCCGAGAGAGTCAACCCCGCACCCCCATTCCTCAAGGTTGGAGTAGACTACTGTGGGCCGTTCCTGGTGACCTACCCGAACCGCCGCAGTAGTCCCAAGAAATGCTTCGTAGCGGTGTTCGTTTGCCTCGTTACCAAAGCGGTTCATTTAGAACTCGTGGCTGATCTAACAACTGAAGCATTCCTCGCCGCACTCAAACGCTTTGTGGCACGCCGTGGACGCCCGGAGGTCATCATGTGCGACAACGCGAAGAACTTTGTTGGGGCTAAGCGGGAGTTAAAAGAATTGCTTCGCTTGTTCCTCGACCAGCAGTTCCAGTACACCGTGACTGCGCACGCCGTAAACGAGCGAATTGACTTCAAGTCGAAGCCGTCTTGAACTCGAGACCACTCACCCCGATAAGCAACGACCCTGGAGACTTCGAGGCCTTAACCCCAGGACATTTCCTCGTGCAACGGCCTCTGACAGCAATCGCTGAACCGAACCTTGAGGCAGTGCCAACGAATCGTCTTTCCGTTTGGCAGCGCGCCCAAAACTACGTGCAGATGCTGTGGAAGAAGTGGACGACACTCTACCTGTCCGATTTGCACAACAGGACGAAATGGACGAAGGCACGGGATAACATTGTAGTTGGAACAATGGTTCTCTCCAAGGATGAACGCCTGCCGCCGCTGCGGTGGCCGCTTGGTCGCGTTACGAAGGTGTTCCGCGGACCAGACAACAACGTGCGAGTCGTGAATGTTCGCACACAGAACGGTGAATACCTGCGAGCGATTTCAAAGATCTGCGTGCTCCCAATCCGGGACAACGTAGAGCTTGCTAGACCGGCCTCCGCATTCCAGTTAAGTCTTTGTTTTTCATTGAATTTCCAAAAAGTCACCCTATGTTCATCCTCCATAGCTGCCGTTCGCTCGTCCTGGGGACGTGGAACCGTCCCTCCGTGAAGTCCACGCCGAATCAGATGCTCAGCCCACAATCCCGTCCTTGTCTCGCCTTATCCGAGGTATACTAACGTGCATGTTGGTGAAGGTCGGAAATTGAGCATGAATGTCAACTGTAATGTCCTGTCCAATCGAACCGGAACAAGTTCCCCCAGATGTGGAGCTTGTAAACCCATCCGCTGCGTTGCAAAGGTGACGCAAAACCATGTTTGAATTGAACTAATCCAGTCCTTTTCGTCGAGGTGCTACCAAATTTGCTACCAACCATTTTCCAAGTCAACCAGGAGGATTGATCACCCTCACACCCAGCAGCAGCGCTTTCCCACCGAGCATGGCCAGCTCAGGGTTTGCGCGACGCAACTGGATTCGATGACACCCAAGGAAGCGGTAAGAGCTCACCGCTGTAGCAAAATGACAGGTAGGTTCAATATTCACTGAATTGCAGACCTTCAAAGGCGAAAATGGTAAGAAAAAACATGTTTTTTTGACAAAAAAATGATTATTTTTCATAGTTGTACTGTGTAGCTGTTTATGTATTTTTTCCTGCATCATTATAAATATTCAGAAAGGTAATTGATTCAACTTTTCAATAACATTTTACAAAACACACTTTTATAGGCTAAAAAAAATAATAAAAATCAAAAAAGATGGATTTTTATTCAAAATTTAGTTTTTTTCAACTTTGTTAATGGAGTACTTTTTTTGTGTGCATTTGTGCGATCTGAAAATTTTGCAGCTTAAAATTTGAACCATGTCCTAACTTGTCTCCAAAATTTCAAAGTGCACTTATGTGCACTTTTTGAGTTATGCCATTTTGAACATTTTGATTCATGCAAGAAAATTAATGATTTCGCGTATACGCTTGGTTAAAATCACATTATTTACCTGCGGAGGCAGAAATGACGTACCTGCTATGTATGTTTTGAAATTGATTTGATATTCATGACTTTGTTGGTACCGTAAACTGGGGTGACTTTGATAGCCCGGGGTGACTTTGATAGGTTTTTCAAATGCCCGTCAAATTAATATTTAAACATTTTTGAGAATTTTGAGTATGTAAGCATTAAGGGAAAGCTTATTATCGAACATATATGCAAAAATGTGACTGTTACATTGGATGTATCAAAAATAGTGGCCAAATCAAATTTCTATCAACACGCAAAACGGACATTAGGTATAAATTCCTAATTTTTAGTATTTTTTGAACTTATGTTCTAGCTTGTCAAATTATACCTAAAAATTAGTATTTTTTTCTTCCTAAAATTTAGGATTTTTTAGAACACTGAAGTACTTCTTAAAATTCCTAAATTTTAGTATTTTTTTAGTTCTAAAATTGCGATTCACGTTTTGACAAGTCAAAACAAAATAATTTCGTGGCTGTGAGTTGGTGTTCCGCAGTGCTGCTGAAAACTTAGGAACTTTGGCAAGGTAAGTTTTGTGCAGGAAGAAAAGTGGCTCTCCGGTTCTGCACGGAGAACGGAACCCGGAGCATCCTTGTTAGAGGAAGTGTGGTTCGCGTACTTGTGGAAGAGGAGGAGGAGGAGGACGGAACCTTCAACTCCCGGCGGAATTAAAAAAGCCGCCACTTCCCTCTCGTGCTCTGGAGGACGGATCTCGGGACGGATATTTGCGGAAGAGCTGGAAAGGGGAAGTATAAACGGACCCCAACCGTGGAGATTGTGCGACCATGGCGATTGTGTGAATGAAAAGTTGTATCAAGTTTGAGTTTGACGAACCAATTTTTATCTTTTTGTGATTTGGTTGGACGTTGCGGGTGTGTGTATGTATGCGTTTGTGAAAGTGTTCGTGTGTGTGTGTGTGTGTGTGTGTGTGTGTGTGTGTGTGTGCTCGTGTGTGCTCGTGTGTGTATGAGAGACTGAAAGTGAATGGGTGGGGGTAGACGAAGAGAAAGAGAGAAATAAAATGAAAGTGGGAGAGAGAAGAGGAGAGGGAGAGAAAAAATGGGAAAGAAGAAAGAAGAAGAGGGAATGAAAGAGAGCGAAAATGGGAAAGGGAGAGAGAAAGTAGAAAAGGGAGAGAAAGGGGGAGTTTGTGAGAGAAGGCTGGAGGGGAAGAGCGAAAGAAAATGTAGGAAAGAGATAGGGTGAGGGTAGAGGAAGAGAGAGATAGAAAGTAAGAGAGAGAGAAAGTGGGAGTGAGAGGGGCAAAGATGAAGAAAGAGAGAGATAAGAGATATAGTTGGAGAGAGAGTAGGAGATGGAGAGATAGTAGGAGAGGGAGAGATGGTAGGAGAGGGAGAGATAGTAGGAGAGGGAGAGAGATAGTAGGAAAAGGAGAGAGAGTAGGAGAGGTAGAGAGAAGGTGGGAAAGAGAGAGGTGAGAAAATATGGGAGAGAAAGAAAGGGAGAGAGGGTACGAGAGAAAGAGAAAAAGTTGAATTGAGAGGAAGGGAAGAGAGAGATAGCAGGGAACAGGAAGAGCGAGAAAATAGAAAGAGAGGGGAGAGAGAGAAAATTTTAAAAATCTCTAATTCCAAACATTTTAAAACTCCAAAAAATCTTATATTCTACAATTCCAAATATTTAAAGATTAAAATGTTGAAGTTGTAAAAATATTAAAATAATAAAAGATATTTAAAATAAATAAATATTGAAATATTAAAGATATATTATATAATATTATACAAAATTATAATTTTAAAATATTCAAATCATTAAATATTTATTTTAGGTACGTACATTTATGCAAAAGTTGTGTTTTATGTAAATAAAAATATTAATATCATTTAAAATTTTGTTTTTCTTCTGCCTGCATAACTCTTGGAAAATACCTAATTTAAAAATTAAAATATTGAAATATCAAAATATTAAAATATTGAAATATTAAAATAATAAAATATTAAAATATTAAAATATTGAAATACTGAAATATTAAAATATTGAAATTTTAAAATATTAAAATATTAAAATATTAAAATATTAAAATATTAAAATATTAAAATATTAAAATATTAAAATATTAAAATATTAAAATATTAAAATATTAAAATATTAAAATATTAAAATATTAAAATATTAAAATATTAAAATATTAAAATATTAAAATATTAAAATATTAAAATATTTAAATATTTAAATATTAAAATATTAAAATATTAAAATATTAAAATATTAAAATATTAAAATATTAAAATATTAAAATATTAAAATATTAAAATATTAAAATATTAAAATATTAAAATATTAAAATATTAAAATATTAAAATATTAAAATATTAAAATATTAAAATATTAAAATATTAAAATATTAAAATATTAAAATATTAAAATATTATAACATTAAAATATTAAAATATTAAAATATTAAAATATTAAAATATTAAAATATTAAAATATTAAAATATTAAAATATTAAAAATATTAAAATATTAAAATATTAAAATATTAAAATATTAAAATATTAAAATATTAAAATATTAAAATATTAAAATATTAAAATATTAAAATATTAAAATATTAAAATATTAAAATATTAAAATATTAAAATATTAAAATATTAAAATATTAAAATATTAAAATATTAAAATATTAAAATATTAAAATATTAAAATATTAAAATATTAAAATATTAAAATATTAAAATATTAAAATATTAAAATATTAAAATATTAAAATATTAAAATATTAAAATATTAAAATATTAAAATATTAAAATATTAAAATATTAAAATATTAAAATATTAAAATATTAAAATATTAAAATATTAAAATATTAAAATATTAAAATATTAAAATATTAAAATATTAAAATATTAAAATATTAAAATATTAAAATATTAAAATATTAAAATATTAAAATATTAAAATATTAAAATATTAAAATATTAAAATATTAAAATATTAAAATATTAAAATATTAAAATATTAAAATATTAAAATATTAAAATATTAAAATATTAAAATATTAAAATATTAAAATATTAAAATATTAAAATATTAAAATATTAAAATATTAAAATATTAAAATATTAAAATATTAAAATATTAAAATATTAAAATATTAAAATATTAAAATATTAAAATATTAAAATATTAAAATATTAAAATATTAAAATATTAAAATATTAAAATATTAAAATATTAAAATATTAAAATATTAAAATATTAAAATATTAAAATATTAAAATATTAAAATATTAAAATATTAAAATATTAAAATATTAAAATATTAAAATATTAAAATATTAAAATATTAAAATATTAAAATATTAAAATATTAAAATATTAAAATATTAAAATATTAAAAATTAAAATATTAAAATATTAAAATATTAAAATATTAAAAATTAAAATATTAAAATATTAAAATATTAAAATATTAAAATATTAAAATATTAAAATATTAAAATATTAAAATATTAAAATATTTAAATATTAAAATATTAAAATATTAAAATATTAAAATATTAAAATATTAAAATATTTAAATATTTAAATATTAAAATATTAAAATATTAAAATATTAAAATATTAAAATATTAAAATATTAAAATATTAAAATATTAAAATATTAAAATATTAAAATATTAAAATATTAAAATATTAAAATATTAAAATATTAAAATATTAAAATATTAAAATATTAAAATATTAAAATATTAAAATATTAAAATATTAAAATATTAAAATATTAAAATATTAAAATATTAAAATATTAAAATATTAAAATATTAAAATATTAAAATATTAAAATATTAAAATATTAAAATATTAAAATATTAAAATATTAAAATATTAAAATATTAAAATATTAAAATATTAAAATATTAAAATATTAAAATATTAAAATATTAAAATATTAAAATATTAAAATATTAAAATATTAAAATATTAAAATATTAAAATATTAAAATATTAAAATATTAAAATATTAAAATATTAAAATATTAAAATATTAAAATATTAAAAATTAAAATATTAAAATATTAAAATATTAAAATATTAAAATATTAAAATATTAAAATATTAAAATATTAAAATATTAAAATATTAAAATATTAAAATATTAAAATATTAAAATATTAAAATATTAAAATATTAAAATATTTAAATATTTAAATATTTAAATATTAAAATATTAAAATATTAAAATATTAAAATATTAAAATATTAAAATATTAAAATATTAAAATATTAAAATATTAAAATATTAAAATATTAAAATATTAAAATATTAAAATATTAAAATATTAAAATATTAAAATATTAAAATATTAAAATATTAAAATATTAAAATATTAAAATATTAAAATATTAAAATATTAAAATATTAAAATATTAAAATATTAAAATATTAAAATATTAAAATATTAAAATATTAAAATATTAAAATATTAAAATATTAAAATATTAAAATATTAAAATATTAAAATATTAAAATATTAAAATATTAAAATATTAAAATATTAAAATATTAAAATATTAAAATATTAAAATATTAAAATATTAAAATATTAAAATATTAAAATATTAAAATATTAAAATATTAAAATATTAAAATATTAAAATATTAAAATATTAAAATATTAAAATATTAAAATATTAAAATATTAAAATATTAAAATATTAAAATATTAAAATATTAAAATATTAAAATATTAAAATATTAAAATATTAAAATATTAAAATATTAAAATATTAAAATATTAAAATATTAAAATATTAAAATATTAAAATATTAAAATATTAAAATATTAAAATATTAAAATATTAAAATATTAAAATATTAAAATATTAAAATATTAAAATATTAAAATATTAAAATATTAAAATATTAAAATATTAAAATATTAAAATATTAAAATATTAAAATATTAAAATATTAAAATATTAAAATATTAAAATATTAAAATATTAAAATATTAAAATATTAAAATATTAAAATATTAAAATATTAAAATATTTAAATATTAAAATATTTAAATATTTAAATATTTAAATATTAAAATATTAAAATATTAAAATATTAAAATATTAAAATATTAAAATATTAAAATATTAAAATATTAAAATATTAAAATATTAAAATATTAAAATATTAAAATATTAAAATATTAAAATATTAAAATATTAAAATATTAAAATATTAAAATATTAAAATATTAAAATATTAAAATATTAAAATATTAAAATATTAAAATATTAAAATATTAAAATATTAAAATATTAAAATATTAAAATATTAAAATATTAAAATATTAAAATATTAAAATATTAAAATATTAAAATATTAAAATATTAAAATATTAAAATATTAAAATATTAAAATATTAAAATATTAAAATATTAAAATATTAAAATATTAAAATATTAAAATATTAAAATATTAAAATATTAAAATATTAAAATATTAAAATATTAAAATATTAAAATATTAAAATATTAAAATATTAAAATATTAAAATATTAAAATATTAAAATATTAAAATATTAAAATATTAAAATATTAAAATATTAAAATATTAAAATATTAAAATATTAAAATATTAAAATATTAAAATATTAAAATATTAAAAATTAAAATATTAAAATATTAAAATATTAAAATATTAAAAATTAAAATATTAAAATATTAAAATATTAAAATATTAAAATATTAAAATATTAAAATATTAAAATATTAAAATATTAAAATATTTAAATATTAAAATATTAAAATATTAAAATATTAAAATATTAAAATATTAAAATATTTAAATATTTAAATATTAAAATATTAAAATATTAAAATATTAAAATATTAAAATATTAAAATATTAAAATATTAAAATATTAAAATATTAAAATATTAAAATATTAAAATATTAAAATATTAAAATATTAAAATATTAAAATATTAAAATATTAAAATATTAAAATATTAAAATATTAAAATATTAAAATATTAAAATATTAAAATATTAAAATATTAAAATATTAAAATATTAAAATATTAAAATATTAAAATATTAAAATATTAAAATATTAAAATATTAAAATATTAAAATATTAAAATATTAAAATATTAAAATATTAAAATATTAAAATATTAAAATATTAAAATATTAAAATATTAAAATATTAAAATATTAAAATATTAAAATATTAAAATATTAAAATATTAAAATATTAAAATATTAAAATATTAAAATATTAAAATATTAAAATATTAAAATATTAAAATATTAAAATATTAAAATATTAAAATATTAAAATATTAAAATATTAAAATATTAAAATATTAAAATATTAAAATATTAAAATATTAAAATATTAAAATATTAAAATTTAAAATATTAAAATATTAAAATATTAAAATATTAAAATATTAAAATATTAAAATATTAAAATATTAAAATATTAAAATATTAAAATATTAAAATATTAAAATATTAAAATATTAAAATATTAAAATATTAAAATATTAAAATATTAAAATATTAAAATATTAAAATATTAAAATATTAAAATATTAAAATATTAAAATATTAAAATATTAAAATATTAAAATATTAAAATATTAAAATATTAAAATATTAAAATATTAAAATATTAAAATATTAAAATATTAAAATATTAAAATATTAAAATATTAAAATATTAAAATATTAAAATATTAAAATATTAAAATATTAAAATATTAAAATATTAAAATATTAAAATATTAAAATATTAAAATATTAAAATATTAAAATATTAAAATATTAAAATATTAAAATATTAAAATATTAAAATATTAAAATATTAAAATATTAAAATATTAAAATATTAAAATATTAAAATATTAAAATATTAAAATATTAAAATATTAAAATATTAAAATATTAAAATATTAAAATATTAAAATATTAAAATATTAAAATATTAAAATATTAAAATATTAAAATATTAAAATATTAAAATATTAAAATATTAAAATATTAAAATATTAAAATATTAAAATATTAAAATATTAAAATATTAAAATATTAAAATATTAAAATATTAAAATATTAAAATATTAAAATATTAAAATATTAAAATATTAAAATATTAAAATATTAAAATATTAAAATATTAAAATATTAAAATATTAAAATATTAAAATATTAAAATATTAAAATATTAAAATATTAAAATATTAAAATATTAAAATATTAAAATATTAAAATATTAAAATATTAAAATATTAAAATATTAAAATATTAAAATATTAAAATATTAAAATATTAAAATATTAAAATATTAAAATATTAAAATATTAAAATATTAAAATAATAAAATATTAAAATATTAAAATATTTAAATATTTAAATATTTAAATATTTAAATATTTAAATATTTAAATATTTAAATATTTAAATATTTAAATATTTAAATATTTAAATATTTAAATATTAACATTTTCATTTTTCGGCAACAATGCCATGGAATTCGAAGAAGAAAATCAACAAAAACAAAACGCACAGTATGGGATTTGACAGCGCGCATTTGCCGAAAGTGCGGCGCGTCGTTTCGAGGCTGGTATGCCGCGTGTCTTTTTCGGGAATACGCGCAATAATACATAGCCGGCCGCCTTGAAACCGGCACGATTTCAAAATAAATCTAAAAGAACCACCCTTATACATCTACAATTGCTACTACAACTACAACTTCTACTGGACTACTACATCTACTACATTCTTCAAAACAAATTACATCACAACAGCGTGACCAAGGTCACTTGTTCTTCTTTTGCTTCTTTGCATTTTTTTCTTCTTTTTCTTCTCGGTATTCAGCTTAGCTGATCTTTTGTTGTTCAATTTCTTCGTGCTGCTACTGCTGTTGCATTGTTCTGCTACTACTGCTTCTCGCTGCTTCTGCTGGACATCGGAAACTGCTGACTCATCAAAACAGCATTCGAACGGGTTAGCACGTATCACGTACTGTGGCTTGTTCAGCATCGCTTGAGCAGGATCGTACGCAGCTTGGCAGGATACGGATCGTCCGGTGTACTACGTCGATTTGGTGTTCAGGTCTCGTAGGCGAGTTCGGCATTCGCGGGACTTCATGGACTGTCCCGGTCCGGGCCCGTCGCCGTCGCCGACGACGTCGATGCAGCATCATCCGACCTAATAAGATGAGAGACGGCTTTTTCAAATGTAAAACACAACTTACAAAAGACTTCCCTGGATGCGGAGGCCAGGTGGCCTCCGCGACCGCTCCACTATGGGGTATTTCCATATAAGCGAGCGGCCAAAAATATTTTTTTGCTTTTTTGTGACTTTTTTGTGTTGTTTGTACTTAGTATAATGAAAACAAATGAATTTTGATATTTTTCCAAAAAAAAGTTTAATTTTCGATTTTTTCATATATTTGAGGCCACGTGCATTAAAGTGGTGAATTTTGATATTCTTGCTCTGTCTATTTGATGCACGGAATGGCGGTTTATGCTATGTTAAAGTTTCTGATTTATGCGTATTTTAATATTTAAATATTTAAATATTTAAATATTTAAATATTTAAATATTAAAATATTAAAATATTAAAATATTTAAATATTAAAATATTTAAATATTTAATATTTAAATATTTAAATATTAAAATATTAAAATATTAAAATATTTAAATATTAAAATATTAAAATATTAAAATATTAAAATATTAAAATATTAAAATATTAAAATATTAAAATATTAAAATATTAAAATATTAAAATATTAAAATATTAAAATATTAAAATATTAAAATATTAAAATATTAAAATATTAAAATATTAAAATATTAAAATATTAAAATATTAAAATATTAAAATATTAAAATATTAAAATATTAAAATATTAAAATATTAAAATATTAAAATATTAAAATATTAAAATATTAAAATATTAAAATATTAAAATATTAAAATATTAAAATATTAAAATATTAAAATATTAAAATATTAAAATATTAAAATATTAAAATATTAAAATATTAAAATATTAAAATATTAAAATATTAAAATATTAAAATATTAAAATATTAAAATATTAAAATATTAAAATATTAAAATATTAAAATATTAAAATATTAAAATATTAAAATATTAAAATATTAAAATATTAAAATATTAAAATATTAAAATATTAAAATATTAAAATATTAAAATATTAAAATATTAAAATATTGAAATATTAAAATATTAAAATATTAAAATATTAAAATATTAAAATATTAAAATATTAAAATATTAAAATATTAAAATATTAAAATATTAAAATATTAAAATATTAAAATATTAAAATATTAAAATATTAAAATATTAAAATATTAAAATATTAAAATATTAAAATATTAAAATATTAAAATATTAAAATATTAAAATATTAAAATATTAAAATATTAAAATATTAAAATATTAAAATATTAAAATATTAAAATATTAAAATATTAAAATATTAAAATATTAAAATATTAAAATATTAAAATATTAAAATATTAAAATATTAAAATATTAAAATATTAAAATATTAAAATATTAAAATATTAAAATATTAAAATATTAAAATATTAAAATATTAAAATATTAAAATATTAAAATATTAAAATATTAAAATATTAAAATATTGAAATATTAAAATATTAAAATATTAAAATATTAAAATATTAAAATATTAAAATATTAAAATATTAAAATATTAAAATATTAAAATATTAAAATATTAAAATATTAAAATATTAAAATATTAAAATATTAAAATATTAAAATATTTAAATATTTAACTATTGAAATATTAAAATACTGAAATATTTAACTATTAAAAATCTAAACATAAAAAAACCAAAATATTTATAAAAAAGATAAATTTAATATTAAAAATAAAGATGCATTGAAAAAATAAAATATAATTTAAATTTTAATATTAATTTTTAGGTGAGAACATTTATGAAATAATTGTGTTTGATATAAATAAAAATATTAATATCATATAAACCATTGTTTTCTTCTGCCTGCATATCTAATTTGATCTTTGATTATTCTTAAGTATAAGTAATTTTCGATCCCTCACGTTTATAGAAAATACCTCAAATTTAGGTATTTATGCCTAGAAATAAGGAATAAATGGTCCGCCATCTTTGATTATACCTGATTATCAGTAATTTTGGATCCCTCACTTTTCCAGAAAATACCTCAAATTTAGGTTTTTATTCCTAAAAATTAGGAATAATAATGGTCCGCCATCTTGGATTATACCTGAATATCAGTAATTTTGGATCCCTCACTTTTCCAGAAAATACCTCAAATTTATGTATTTAAACCTAGAAATAAGAAATAATCATGGTCCGCCATCTTGGATAATACCTGAATGTCAGTAATTTTGGATCCCTCACTTTTCCAGAAAATACCTCAAATTTAGGTATTTATACCTAGCAATAAGGAATAACCATGGTCCGCCATCTTGGATTATACCTAAATATCAGTAATTTTGGATCCCTCACTTTTCCAGAAAATAACTCAAATTTAGGTATATATACCTAGAAATAAGGAATAATCATGGTCCGCCATCTTGGATTATACCTAAATATTAGTAATTTTGTATCCCTCACTTTTTCTGAAAATACCTCAAATTTAGGTATTTATTCCTAAAAATTAGGAATAATAATGGTCCGCCATCTTGGATTATACCTTAATATCAGTAATTTTGGATCCCTCACTTTTCCAGAAAATACCTAAAATTAAGGTATTTTAGTTCTACAATTATACCTAAAATATAGGAATTCTCGTACTAAAACGCTATTAGTAATTTTATTACTAATAGCCGATTAGTAATAAAATAACTTATTGCAGTCAGGTTCGATTATACCTAAAAATTAGGAATTTATACCTAATGTCCGTTTTGCGTGAATGTCACCCCGGGCTATCAAAGTCACCCCAGTTTACGGTACTTAGGTACGTTTAATAAAATTAGAAATTCCTATTCTAAGTATTTTACAGAAACGAGTATATTTGTAAGAATTACAACATTGCAGAACCATCACATGATCAACTCAGGAAAAACCCACAGAGGAAAAACTACGCATGCTGTTCTGTAGCTTCAAAACGAGGTATACAAAAGCCCATAGAAGAAGTTCATATTTTAAGTAATCTAAAGACAATCGGTTACATAGTGATTTTGATTTAGAAGAATTTATCGTGGAAAACGTGAATTTTGCAAGTGGATCAACCAAAAACGTGGACGAGAATCCATACAATGTTCCATAAAATAAACCGTCTAAAATTCTAAAACACCGCAAAAATCAAATTTTAATTGGAGGGGATGGGGGTCTTCAAAGAGAGGTGGATTTAAACTCAAGAAAAGAGGAGGGAGATTGAACGTAAATCAGAAACTTTAACATAGCATAAACCGCCATTCCGTGCATCAAATAGACAGAGCAAGAATATCAAAATTCACCACTTTAATGCATGTGGCCTCAAATATATGAAAAATCGAAAATTAAACTTTTTTTGAAAAATATCAAAATTCATTTGTTTTCATTATACTAAGTACAAACAACACAAAAAGTCACAAAAAGCAAAATATTTTTGGCCGCTCGCTTATATGGAAATACCCCATAGTGGAGCGGTCGCGGAGGCCACCTGGCCTCCGCATCCAGGGAAGTCTTTGTAAGTTGTGTTTTACATTTGAAAAAGCCGTCTCTCATCTTATTAGGTCGGATGATGCTGCATCGACGTCGTCGGCGACGGCGACGGGCCCGGACCGGGACAGTCCATGAAGTCCCGCGAATGCCGAACTCGCCTACGAGACCTGAACACCAAATCGACGTAGTACACCGGACGATCCGTATCCTGCCAAGCTGCGTACGATCCTGCTCAAGCGATGCTGAACAAGCCACAGTACGTGATACGTGCTAACCCGTTCGAATGCTGTTTTGATGAGTCAGCAGTTTCCGATGTCCAGCAGAAGCAGCGAGAAGCAGTAGTAGCAGAACAATGCAACAGCAGTAGCAGCACGAAGAAATTGAACAACAAAAGATCAGCTAAGCTGAATACCGAGAAGAAAAAGAAGAAAAAAAAAATGCAAAGAAGAAGCAAAAGAAGAACAAGTGACCTTGGTCACGCTGTTGTGATGTAATTTGTTTTGAAGAATGTAGTAGATGTAGTAGTCCAGTAGAAGTTGTAGTTGTAGTAGCAATTGTAGATGTATAAGGGTGGTTCTTTTAGATTTATTTTGAAATCGTGCCGGTTTCAAGGCGGCCGGCTATGTATTATTGCGCGTATTCCCGAAAAAGACACGCGGCATACCAGCCTCGAAACGACGCGCCGCACTTTCGGCAAATGCGCGCTGTCAAATCCCATACTGTGCGTTTTGTTTTTGTTGATTTTCTTCTTCGAATTCCATGGCATTGTTGCCGAAAATGTTTTTAATTGCACCAAAAGTGCGGAAAACCGTTGGCAACAGATTCTGCGGCACATTATGACATGCCGCGCGGCGTGTACCTTCGAAAGAAACGGACAATAGAATATTTGTTTCCAATCCTTTTAGGACCACCACGCGATCCACACTTTTTGTGTTATCTGTTTTCCCGTTCTATCGCGTAGATAAGATCAGTGCGCTGTACTCCGCGACTGATAGTAGCCGAAGATGAGCCGATCGACAGTTCAACTTGAGCTGCTCGTACCGGTCCCTAGCTGTGCTAGGAAGGGTAGAACAGTCAGTCTGCAATAAACCGCGATCGCGAGCACTTTGAAATAAAGCGACAACTTTGTTTAATTCGAGTCAAATAAAGTGTGCTTTCAGTGTGCCGATCAGTACCACAAGACGTTTAATTATGTACGTAACACTACGAACTGTATTTTAAGATAAATCCTCCAAGCGTTCTTACTTGTTCCGCACGAGTTTTGCAACCACGATGACAACAACAATCTCTTGTTCTTGTGGTGAAAACAGGTCACTACTGCCTTCATCCCTTGATGCTGGTTGGTTTTCCTCGATTGCTGACTGAAGCCAGGAGGTGTTGCATTCTCTGCTACTTTTTGCCGCTGATTCAACGGCAATGGCTGCAGATTTGGAACCACTTGAACAGATCCTGCTCCTGGTGACGCCAAAGCAGGAAAATTCACGTCCGTGTATGCTGGTGGTGTTATGCGACGATTTGGTTGGTGCCTCGTCGTCGCTTGCTGCCGAATTTATACAAACTCAGCTCGTTTTGGGCAGCTTCGATTCTTGGTCGAATGGTCGCCGCCGCAATTGAAGCATTTCGCTTCGATGTTCTCGTTGATTGTTTCGCAAGCTTGAGTTTTGTGCTCACCTCCGCAGGTTGCACAACGACTCTTGATGAAACAGTTCCTTCCACCATGTCCAAACTGCAAACAGTTCGAACACTGTGTCACGTCACGGTGCACTGGACGATAACGTTCCCAAGTCACGATGATGTTGCAAATTGCCCGAACTGCTTTCAGCTCAGACGGCGTTGTCGATCCTTTCTCGAGATGAACCAGGTACAGTTGATCTTAAATTCTTAAATTCTTAAATTCTTAAATTCTTAAATTCTAAAATTCTAAAATTCTAAAATTCTAAAATTCTAAAATTCTAAAATTCTTAAATTCTAAAATTCTAAAATTCTAAAATTCTAAAATTCTAAAATTCTAAAATTCTTAAATTCTTAAATTCTTAAATTCTTAAATTCTTAAATTCTTAAATTCTTACATTCTTAAATTCTTAAATTCTTAAACTCTTAAATTCTTAAATTCTTAAATTCTTAAATTCTTAAATTCTTAAATTCTTAAATTCTTAAATTCTTAAATTCTTAAATTCTTAAATTCTTAAATTCTTAAATTCTTAAATTCTTAAATTCTTAAATTCTTAAATTCTTAAATTCTTAAATTCTTAAATTCTTAAATTCTTAAATTCTTAAATTCTTAAATTCTTGAATTCTTAAATTCTTAAATTCTTAAATTCTTAAATTCTTAAATTCTTAAATTCTTAAATTCTTAAATTTTAAATTCTTAAATTCTTAAATTCTTAAATTCTTAAATTCTTAAATTCTTAAATTTAAATTCTTAAATTCTTAAATTCTTAAATTCTTAAATTCTTAAATTCTTAAATTTTAAATTTTAAATTCTTAAATTCTTAAATTCTTAAATTCTTAAATTCTTAAATTCTTAAATTTAAATTCTTAAATTCTTAAATTCTTAAATTCTTAAATTCTTAAATTCTTAAATTCTTAAATTCTTAAATTCTTAAATTTAAATTCTTAAATTCTTAAATTCTTAAATTCTTAAATTCTTAAATTTTAAATTCTTAAATTCTTAAATTCTTAAATTCTTAAATTCTTAAATTCTTAAATTCTTAAATTCTTAAATTCTTAAATTCTTAAATTCTTAAATTCTTAAATTCTTAAATTCTTAAATTCTTAAATTCTTAAATTTAAATTCTTAAATTCTTAAATTCTTAAATTCTTAAATTCTTAAATTCTTAAATTCTTAAATTCTTAAATTCTTAAATTCTTAAATTCTTAAATTCTTAAATTTTAAATTCTTAAATTCTTAAATTCTTAAATTCTTAAATTCTTAAATTCTTAAATTCTTAAATTTTAAATTCTTAAATTCTTAAATTCTTAAATTCTTAAATTCTTAAATTCTTAAATTCTTAAATTTTAAATTTAAATTTAAATTCTTAAATTTTAAATTCTTAAATTTAAATTCTTAAATTCTTAAATTTTAAATTCTTAAATTTTAAATTTTAAATTTAAATTCTTAAATTCTTAAATTCTTAAATTTTAAATTTAAATTCTTAAATTTAAATTCTTAAATTCTTAAATTCTTAAATTCTTAAATTCTTAAATTCTTAAATTCTTAAATTCTTAAATTTTAAATTCTTAAATCTTAAATTCTTAAATTCTTAAATTCTTAAATTCTTAAATTTTAAATTCTTAAATTCTTAAATTCTTAAATTCTTAAATTCTTAAATTCTTAAATTCTTAAATTCTTAAATTCTTAAATTTTAAATTCTTAAATTCTTAAATTCTTAAATTCTTAAATTTAAATTCTTAAATTTTAAATTCTTAAATTCTTAAATTCTTAAATTCTTAAATTCTTAAATTCTTAAATTCTTAAATTCTTAAATTCTTAAATTCTTAAATTCTTAAATTCTTAAATTCTTAAATTCTTAAATTCTTAAATTTAAATTCTTAAATTCTTAAATTCTTAAATTCTTAAATTTTAAATTCTTAAATTCTTAAATTCTTAAATTCTTAAATTCTTAAATTCTTAAATTCTTAAATTCTTAAATTCTTAAATTCTTAAATCTTAAATTCTTAAATTCTTAAATTCTTAAATTCTTAAATTCTTAAATTCTTAAATTCTTAAATTCTTAAATTCTTAAATTCTTAAATTCTTAAATTCTTAAATTCTTAAATTCTTAAATTCTTAAATTCTTAAATTTAAATTCTTAAATTCTTAAATCTTAAATTCTTAAATTCTTAAATTCTTAAATTCTTAAATTCTTAAATTCTTAAATTCTTAAATTCTTAAATTTAAATTCTTAAATTCTTAAATTCTTAAATTCTTAAATTCTTAAATTTTAAATTCTTAAATTCTTAAATTTTAAATTCTTAAATTCTTAAATTCTTAAATTTAAATTCTTAAATTCTTAAATTCTTAAATTTAAATTCTTAAATTCTTAAATTCTTAAATTCTTAAATTCTTAAATTCTTAAATTCTTAAATTCTTAAATTCTTAAATTCTTAAATTCTTAAATTCTTAAATTCTTAAATTCTTAAATTCTTAAATTCTTAAATTCTTAAATCTTAAATTCTTAAATTCTTAAATTCTTAAATTCTTAAATTTTAAATTCTTAAATTCTTAAATTCTTAAATTCTTAAATTTAAATTCTTAAATTTTAAATTCTTAAATTCTTAAATTCTTAAATTCTTAAATCTTAAATTCTTAAATTCTTAAATTCTTAAATTCTTAAATTCTTAAATTCTTAAATTTAAATTCTTAAATTCTTAAATTCTTAAATTTTAAATTCTTAAATTTAAATTCTTAAATTTTAAATCTTAAATTCTTAAATTCTTAAATTCTTAAATCTTAAATTCTTAAATCTTAAATTCTTAAATTCTTAAATCTTAAATTCTTAAATTTAAATTCTTAAATTCTTAAATTCTTAAATTCTTAAATTTAAATTCTTAAATTCTTAAATTCTTAAATTTTAAATTCTTAAATTTTAAATTCTTAAATTCTTAAATTCTTAAATTCTTAAATCTTAAATTCTTAAATTCTTAAATTCTTAAATTCTTAAATTCTTAAATTCTTAAATTTTAAATTCTTAAATTCTTAAATTCTTAAATCTTAAATTCTTAAATCTTAAATTTAAATTCTTAAATTCTTAAATTCTTAAATTCTTAAATTCTTAAATTCTTAAATTTTAAATTCTTAAATTCTTAAATTCTTAAATTTAAATTCTTAAATTCTTAAATTCTTAAATTCTTAAATTCTTAAATTCTTAAATTTTAAATCTTAAATTCTTAAATTCTTAAATTCTTAAATTCTTAAATTCTTAAATTCTTAAATTTAAATTCTTAAATTCTTAAATTCTTAAATTCTTAAATTCTTAAATTCTTAAATTTAAATTCTTAAATTTTAAATTCTTAAATTCTTAAATTTAAATTCTTAAATTCTTAAATTCTTAAATTCTTAAATTTTAAATTCTTAAATTCTTAAATTCTTAAATCTTAAATTCTTAAATTCTTAAATTTTTAAATTCTTAAATTCTTAAATTTTAAATTCTTAAATTTAAATTCTTAAATTCTTAAATTTAAATTCTTAAATTCTTAAATTTTAAATTTTAAATTCTTAAATTTAAATTCTTAAATTCTTAAATTCTTAAATTCTTAAATTTTAAATTCTTAAATTTTAAATTCTTAAATTCTTAAATTCTTAAATTCTTAAATTCTTAAATTCTTAAATTCATAAATTTAAATTCATAAATTCTTAAATTCATAAATTCTTAAATTCTTAAATTCTTAAATTCTTAAATTCTTAAATTCTTAAATTCTTAAATTTAAATTTTAATTTAAATTCTTAAATTTTAATTCTTTAATTCTTAAATTCTTAAATTCTTAAATTCTTAAATTCTTAAATTTTAAATTCTTAAATTCTTAAATTCTTAAATTCTTAAATTCTTAAATTCTTAAATTCTTAAATTCTTAAATTCTTAAATTCTTAAATTTAAATTCTTAAATTCTTAAATTCTTAAATTCTTAAATTCTTAAATTCTTAAATTTTAAATTCTTAAATTCTTAAATTCTTAAATTCTTAAATTCTTAAATTCTTAAATTCTTAAATTTAAATTCTTAAATTCTTAAATTCTTAAATTTTAAATTCTTAAATTCTTAAATTCTTAAATTTTAAATTCTTAAATTCTTAAATTCTTAAATTCTTAAATTTTAAATCTTAAATTCTTAAATTCTTAAATTTAAAATTTAAATCTTAAATTCTTAAATTCTTAAATTCTTAAATTTTAAATTCTTAAATTCTTAAATTTTAAATTTTAAATTTTAAATTTTAAATTCTTAAATCTTAAATTCTTAAATTTTAAATTCTTAAATTCTTAAATTCTTAAATTTTAAATTCTTAAATTTTAAATTCTTAAATTTTAAATTCTTAAATTCTTAAATTCTTAAATTCTTAAATTCTTAAATTCTTAAATTCTTAAATTCTTAAATTCTTAAATTCTTAAATTCTTAAATTCTTAAATTCTTAAATTCTTAAATTCTTAAATTCTTAAATTCTTAAATTCTTAAATTCTTAAATTCTTAAATTCTTAAATTCTTAAATTCTTAAATTCTTAAAAAATAACTTAAATCGACGGTAACATTTGAAAAGACATCATGTACATTTTGACACTTTCTGGGCTTTTGCATATTCTGAAAGTACTCCTAATAAGCTACCTCTCCACCAAAAATTAGCAAAAGTAACTTCAGTAAAGTCTGTTTAATAATGAGTTTAAATAAAGTAACATAAACAAAATCTCTGCCTTCAGCAGTGCCTGTTTATATAGCCCTGTCAACCTGTCAAACAAAAGACTACATGAAGCTCGTGGCGAAAAAAAAAGCATCATGAATAAGGCGCCATGTACATTCGGCGAAGAAAAACGAATCATAACAAAGCGTCTCCCTCAATGACAGCAGGGTGATATAGACGTTGGTGATTTCAAAAGAAGTTATGTTTGTTTTTCTCAAATAAAATTACGGAAATAATGTTTTATTGAATTTGGATGATCAAGTGTCAATAAAAGCAACATTTTTCATCGTTTGTTATTATTAGAACATCCTATTTTGCTTTTATATTAAAATGGGAATTGAAAATGGATGCTCAACATTCAAATGCGTTTTTCTCAAAAAGGATGGTGTGTACATGATGCTTTTTGAAATGTTGGCATCGAAATGTTAGATTTTTCAACATTGAATTTTATTGTCATTTCTAAATTTCTGATTGCTTAAATTTCTGAATTTTTTCTTTTGATTTCTCAAAAATTTCAAGCCATGAGTTTTTTTATCTCTAGATTTTTTTTCTATTATAATATTATTTTTAATTTTGGAATATTGAATTTTGTGTATCTTTTTTTTTAATAGGAGATTTGAAAAATTGGTGTTTTTTATTGTGTATTTGTTTCATTTTTAATTTCTCAAGTTCTAAATTTTTGCTTTTTACTTTTTTTCTAAAACTTCATCATCCCGGTACGAGAATCGAACTCACGACCTCTGGATTGGAAACCCAGCACGCCGCTAGTCGAAACCCATCCCCTACCGGTCAGTATTCCCAGTGAGTAGAATTACTCTTTGAAGGGATCTGACTTTGCCGAGCCAGACAGGAATCGAACCCATCACCTTCCGCTTACAAGGCGAAACCCGTAACCTCACGGCCACGGAAGCTCGGCTATATTGCTTTTGTTGTACTTTTGTTTTTATTTTTAGAATATTTGTATTGCTGAATTTCTTAATATCTGTTAATTATAAGTGAGAATATGCCAATAAGAAGGAATTCGCCTTCCAAACATATAAATAATTAACCCAATCACAATTTTAAATCACGTTTTAATAATTTTTTTTTTCCAAAAATAATGGATTCCGGATGATTTTTTTTTTCACATCGTAATATTCAAATTGGTAAAATTCGTGATATACAAGAAACTCAAACAGCTTATCGCCACTCTTACCTATTGATTTCGGAAAACAACCGTGCCCCCCCAACATTTTGGACAAGTCGGCGCCACTGATTTATAGGACAGATAAAGAATTATTCAAATCAAAAAAAAAAAAAAAATAAAAAAAAAATAAAAAAAAAGATTAGGCAAACGATAAATAGACTTGATATTACTAGTACATTAAGGAAAAGTATAGTTTTAAGGAAAAAAAAAAAACAAAACAAAGTTTGTTACAGCAGTATCAATTGGTAAAAAAGAGTGGAAAAGCTTTGAGAAATAAGAGAATCAAAAGTTAGTAAAATCAAAATCAAATGATGGATATTAAATAGAAGAATCAGTGAAGAATTGAGAATCAGTAGAGCAAAATAAAAATAGGAGATAGGTGGTAGCTGAGAATGAAGAGAAGAGAAACCCCATTGTGCGATGTTTCAGGTACATCCACAGCAGTTGACTCAACATACTGCGAATCAAAACAATACCGTCTACAATCACAAATTACTTCCCTTTCCCACATTGTCGCGCCCCTTTCTTTTAGCCGTCTCGACTCTGACCCGCGGTGGTCAAAGGTTTACGATCCGTTTCCACAGGCCACCAGCTAGGTCATCATGAAAACCAAGCCAACGTGGAGGTAAGAAAATAGGACACTCGCAAGGAACCAGAGCTATACTGTTCTGATCAAGATAATTCGGATGATCTAACAGAACTATGGATGTAGTTAGTTACGCTCCTTCCAGGATGTTCCTTACGTGGACGTCAACCGAAGAGCACGCAACAAGGTCAGTGCCATTGCATGCTCTTAGGTATCAATCCTTGGCCTGCATGTTTTGATTAATATACCATACACAAGAAAATAATCAATAAGACATTCAATAATGTTTAATTCAATTTTAACAACAAACGTTTAACAATAAATCTTCGTTACTCCAGTCATCGAAAAACCACTTTCTAGTAGCAGAGTTGAAATCAGGACAAAATGCTGCTGCCTTGTGATCTTCGGTTGTTCGATTCCACGGCATCAAATTTCCTGACGGAACAACCGACGGGCGGTTTTCATCCGAGCTTCCGCTTGGTCATGCTCGGCCAGCACCAAATCGACCTCGATCGGCCGGAAGAACCGCGCTGGGGCAAACAAGGCAAATTAGCACGAAGGTGTTGGGAAGTGTCGCCACGGACAGTTATGCGGATTAACGAGACGCTGGGTAGGCTCGGGATGACGGCTTACTCGGGCTGAAAATAAGAACAGATTGTTGGGAATGTGACGAGTAATCTCAAATGTAGACTTTTTTTTTACCTCCGTTCGCACTATGGGGTATTTCCATATAAGCGAGCGGCCAAAAATATTTTTTTGCTTTTTTGTGACTTTTTTGTGTTGTTTGTACTTAGTATAATGAAAACAAATGAATTTTGATATTTTTCCAAAAAAAAGTTTAATTTTCGATTTTTTCATATATTTGAGGCCACATGCATTAAAGTGGTGAATTTTAATACTCTTGCTCTGTCTTTTTGATGCACGGAATGGCGGTTTATTAAAGTTTCTGATTTACGTTCAATCTCCCTCCCCTTCTTTTTGAGTTAAAATCCACCTCTCTTTGAAGCCCCCTCCCCCTCCAATTAAAATTTGATTTTTACGGTGTTTTAGAATTTTAGACGGTTTATTTTATGGAACATTGTATGGATTCTCGTCCACGTTTTTGTTGATCCACATGCAAAATTCACGTTTTCCACGATAAATTCTTCTAAATCAAAATCACTATGTAACCGATTGTCGTTAGATTACTTAAAATATGAACTTCTTCTATGGGCTTTTGTATACCTCGTTTTGAAGCTACAGAACAACATGCGTAGTTTTTCCGCTGTGGTTTTTCCTGAGTTGATCATGTGATGGTTCTGCAATGTTGTAATTCTTACAAATATACTCGAAAGCAGTTCTCACGTTTTCAGAATAATGCTTCGTTATATCGTACAGGGACACTACGGTATTATTATCCATACTTTCAACAGAATACAACAACGAACTGATATGAATATTCGACGAATCGTTTCTGTAAAATACTTAGAATAGGAATTTCTGATTTTATTAAACGTACCTAAGTACCGTAAACTGGGGTCAATCGGGACACATGGGGCATCCATTTCCAAATTTAAAAGCTTTAAGTGCTCTGAAAACTGCTGTCCCTATTCACCCCAGATTACGGTACCAACAAAGTCATGAATATCAAATCAATTTCAAAACATACATAGCAGGTACGTCATTTCTGCCTCCGCAGGACCGCAGGTAAATAATGTGATTTTAACCAAGCGTATACGCGACATCATTAATTTTCTTGCATGAATCAAAATGTTCAAAATGGCATAACTCAAAAAGTGCACATAAGTGCACTTTGAAATTTGGAGACAAGTTAGGACATGGTTCAAATTTTAAGCTGCAAAACTTTCAGATCGCACAAATGCACACAAAAAAAGTACTCCATTAACAAAGTTGAAAAAAACTAAATTTTGAATAAAAATCCATCTTTTTTGATTTTTATCATTTTTTTTAGCCTGTAAAAGTGTGTTTTGTAAAATGTTATTGAAAAGTTAGATCAATTACCTTTCTGAATATATATAATGATGCAGGAAAAAATACATAAACAGCTACACAGTACAACTATGAAAAATAATCATTTTTTGTCAAAAAACATGTTTTTTCTTACCATTTTCGCCTTTGAAGGTCTGCAATTCAGTGAATTTTGAACCTACAACTTTCAAACTCCGGATTTTTCTTAGTTAGAATGTTTATTTTCGAAAAAAAAATACCAAAAAATTATTAGAGTATGTCGGTTTTTAGATTTATGGCCGCCTGAAACCCCATAGTGCGTTCCGGCTCCAATGCCTCCAGGATCGAGTCCAGTACGATTCGAGTGTAGAGCGCCAATGGGTTGGCCTGGATCGGCCAGGAATTGGAACAGATTAAAGCTGCCTGGAACTGCCGGACGAGGTTCTCTAGGTTCGTACGCCTGGTCACGGGTGATGCGATCGACGTACGATTTTGTAGACCAGCGTGAGGAGTTGATATTCGGCAGCGCGTGGTGCGAATTGTCGTCGGGTTCGTCGTGTTGCTCGGCCGAGCCGCTGTTGAACAAAACGCGTTTGGGCGAGATGTGTTTAAGGCTCCAGATCAGCTCCACGTGGGAGGTCGTTAATTGATGGACGTCTGAGGCAACGGGAATGCTTTGCACGATGATTGCTAAAAGACAATTCCAAAATTTAGCTTGCAGTTGTTAGTAGATTTTGAAATTTCCGAAAATTTACCGTTCCGAGGAGGTCTCCGTTGTTATACACCACTGAATAACTTTGATCAGATGGTCCTCCAGCATTCGTTCCCAAAATTTGTTAATTTTCTTCGCCGTCAGTTGACCGTCCTTCACCGTTCGAATCTGCGCCCTGTGCTTCTCCACCAGAAACGACGTGTGCTTAAGAATCGCCTACACAAACTCGAACTACGCAGACCGAATGGTCGCGCAGGCTGGCGATCAGAACGCGCTGGTACTTGATTTTGCACTATTCTGGGGTGTTGGATCTGAATGGGAGAAGATTGAATTAGTTTTCTATGAATTATTGTTCTTTCTCAACTTACTTGGGGTTGCGCTGCCGTTTCACGCACCCGGTGCTCCAAGTCGGTGGACAACTTCCCATACATGCAAGGTCTGAACGGGAGAAAGCTTTTACGGCTCTTACTTGCTGATTAGCTCGGTGAATTTCTGCAGGGCTTTCGTCCTCGTGGTGGTGTCCTTTTTGAGCATCTTCTTCAGCACGATCTGAAAGATGTCGTCCAGGTTCGGGTCGATGCCCACGCCGCCGTGGCTTTCGATCAGGACAAAGCTCGGCACGACCGGCATCTTGCTTCTGTCCAGCGTTGTGAATCCGAACTGTGTTGTCCATCATTTCCGCACTCCGGCCACTGCTCGAGGGCTGGATAAAACGACTGCCGTTCACGATGTTTCCGGACGAGAGGAACAGTTCGAGTGTTTTGACGTTCACAAAATGAGCGGCGTTTTCCGGAGCCTGCTTGGTTTTGGCGTCCGCGGTCGGAGCTACCGCCGATTTGTGAGCCAACTTCCAGAAGCGCCACAGCTTTTTCCTGGACAAAGTCGTGGTCAACCGATTTAGGCGAGTTGCCGGGCTCAGGGCATCGATGAGCGCTTTTAGACCGTCGATCTGTCGGCTGGCCAGTTTGTTATTGGGGTTTCGAATGAGTGACTGAAACCCGCGTCGTTTTGGATGTCGTTTTCCACCAGCTGCAGTATGACGTAATTCTGGTTGTACTCACACATGTCCTACCTGTTCTCCCACATGACCATGTTGACCGAGAGCAGGTACTCGCCCATGTCCGGGCACTTGTTGAGGCGGTCCTGGCACACGACGTAATGTTCGGAATTGGCTGGCCGGGAAGTGCACGGTTTCAGGATCAAATCCTTCGCGTATATCCAGGTCAGGATGGAAATGAAACCACAACACAAGTACCACAAGTTCTTGATGAGTTGCTACGATTCCTCGCCATCCGAGCACTGAGCTCATCCACGAGCTGCGTAACGCAAAAAGTTCCCGCATTAGCTGCTCATCACAGTAGGCTGCCTCGCGGGTCATGTCCCGCGATTGGACGCCAAACTGCAGCCAGCTTACTGTGTCCGTGCTGGTTTCGTGGCAGAGGAGTCCGCTTCTTACGTATCGTAGCTCAGCTCCAGATGCGTCACCCGGAATGTGATCTCCTCGGTTTCCATTATTTCTGCTCCATGTTAAACTACGGGGAACAAAATGCAATGTAAACAAAACGTTTCTCACGTTTTCCTCGTGCACTTAACTCACCTAGTGCTCACTTCTGCCTGAAGCGGATCGGGAAACATTTTTGTCCACCTGCGGGAACCGCTTTTAGGAACGCACGATCGTGCGGCGAGCACGGAATCACCGGCGGAAAACTTCGCGGTCTGACTGCGGTTGATGCGAGGAAAAACGAAACGATTGTTCACGAAGAAGAGTGGGCTATTTTAAAAGGATGAAGAAGAAATTTTCCGCTTCCCCGCAGATAGCACGCATACTTAAACAATAACCAAATCGGATGAATCGTATTGTCGTAGTGTGGGTTAATTTAGACATGCTTTGAACATCCGATGGTCAATAATTTGAACATTTAATGGGTTAGGCCGGATGAACATTCAACGTTCAACGGAATTTCTTTGCGTGTATCAAACAGTTGATCACTCTCCTGATAATTGCTGCCGGTACTCATTTCCTTTCTAGCACCGCTTTCAGCTCCAGTAGACTTATGCTGTCGAATGCTTGTAACCTGCCTGCTGCAGTTTACCATCGCAACAGTAGAAGTCTGCGAATAACAAGAAGAATGCCCTAAGCCATCCCGATCAGGGCAAAAATTTGATCTTTTGTCTTCTAGAATCTATATATATAAAAAATTTCGACGGTTTTGTTCGAACGCGCATCAGTTGATAACGGAAAGTCGGATTGGAGCGCTCTTTGCTGCGTTGGGTTCGTATAAGCCCAAGGAAGGTTCTTACGCTAAAAAGTGACAACTTTGGCCACTCCGGAACCGATTCCGGAAGATCTGCAGATTGTATGGGAAAAGTTGCGTAAAATTAAATTTTGATCACAGGAGGCTAAAAACGTCAAGAAGTGAAAAAATAACAAGACGAAGTTTGTCGGGGTTAGCTTGTTTTTTATAAAACCACTACACTTACAACACAAACAAGAAGCCAAGAACCATCATCATCATCGATCGCGGCTTACCAGCAGCCGATCGGTGCTGATTGCGCGCTGACTCTCGCGAGTGCGTGATCTCCCAGCTAACCGTACGCACATAAGGCACGTACACGGAGAAAAAAAGGTTCCCAAAATCGTGAACAAGCGTTCATGAAAATGGGAACCACGAACAAAGTGTTCAAATCCCATGGTACGTTTTTGGAAATCGTACCATGGGATTTGAACACTTTGTTCGTGGTTCCCATTTTCATGAACGCTTGTTCACGATTTTGGGAACTCTTTTTTTCTCCGTGTATGCACTAGATATTGGGCAATTTCAAAACTGAAGGCCGATCGTTGATTAATTACCCCTAGCACAAAACACAACAAGCACATCCACCGATTATGTTTATGCTCATGAGTGATAATACGCGGCGCGATCGGCCAACCAATATAGCCGATCGTCGCCCGCAGGTCATGATCAGTCACTGGTTTAGCGTAAAGGAGACCGCGTCGATCGTCAACCACCGTCAACTTTTCCGCCGGACGATCGGCCTCAAGAAGAAGTTTTGTTCGAGGAATCTCTGTGGTGAAAACCGTCTCACCAGTGTAATTCGTGCGGATTTTGTGGTGTTAGCATAAATGTAATTTTGATTGTTTCGCCTAGGAGGAAGAACAAGGCGTGGAATAATAACCGCACTGGAGTGCGAGGTGCCGCGACACCGTAAATTGGTCGTGGTGGAGAGGTAGAGTGGCGACCCTCCCTCATGTGCTTAATTGGTGTTAATTTGAGTCTTTTTTGTACTTTTTGTGTGCTAGTGAGGTGGCGTCTACGATCAGCATGGAAAGCATGGCCATGCTGGAGTAGATAGGAGTACTTGAGATCGGTAAGATAAAGCTGCTAAACCGTCTCTAAAATAAGTCCCAAAATGTGCTTCGTCCCTGAAATGTGTTCTAATTGTTCTGTCTGCCATTGTGCAGGCCTTCATTTCCTGTTTCACAAGCTGAATTCCATCATGGCTGGAGCCGTGGTGTGGAGCAGTGCGCTGCTGTGCATTCCTGCCGACTGGACGGCGGGGCTAATGCACCGGATGTCCGGCGTTCTCGCCGGTGACCAAGCTGGGTTCTGCCCGGGCAGCAACGTTGTTCTGGATCGTCGAGGGATACACGGGGGGTCACACACACACACAGGTTTACACCCGCAACTCTAGTTTTAAGGGCATCTCCACCGCAGGGACCTAATTGCGTTGCAAAACTAATTTGGCACCCGCGTCAAGCCCACCGCGGTACTTGTGCGAGAGCTAATTTAGGTTCGAGTTCATCCGTGTTCATCCGAATCTAAACAAAACTCAGGTTAGCTCCGGGATCTACCGGGATCAAATCGTCTGACGGATGGTTTTTTTCAAGCAAAACAATGTAATTAGGTCAATGTGAGTTTGTAAACAAAGAGTTTATCCTGCTCACGTCAGTAAATGTTTACATTAGGAGTGATGATTGATTTTCCGATTTCAATTCTTCGAGTTTGGAGATATTTTCCCTCCTGTGCTGCAAGTTTACGCATGAAAAATGACTTTTGGCCACCTTTTGGCAATCTGGGGTGATGCAGTTTAGTTTTTGAGGTCAGATTGGGGCTGTGTTTGATTAATTTTGGTCAACGCATTGTCGATCAACTGCTGGACATGCAAGAGACAAGTCATTTGTATTGAATAAAAAGCCAAATTCAAGCAAAACATTTTAAATAAGCCAATACGGATTCGAAAACATGCAATCCTGATCTTAAATTCTGAAATTCTTATTTACTTAAATTCTTAAATTCTTAAATTCTAAAATTCTAAAATTCTTAAATTCTTAAATTCTTAAATTCTTAAATTCTTAAATTCTTAAATTCTTAAATTCTTAAATTCTTAAATTCTTAAATTCTTAAATTCTTAAATTCTTAAATTCTTAAATTCTTAAATTCTTAAATTCTTAAATTCTTAAATTCTTAAATTCTTAAATTCTTAAATTCTTAAATTCTTAAATTCTTAAATTCTTAAATTCTTAAATTCTTAAATTCTTAAATTCTTAAATTCTTAAATTCTTAAATTCTTAAATTCTTAAATTCTTAAATTCTTAAATTCTTAAATTCTTAAATTCTTAAATTCTTAAATTCTTAAATTCTTAAATTCTTAAATTCTTAAATTCTTAAATTCTTAAATTCTTAAATTCTTAAATTCTTAAATTCTTAAATTCTTAAATTCTTAAATTCTTAAATTCTTAAATTCTTAAATTCTTAAATTCTTAAATTCTTAAATTCTTAAATTCTTAAATTCTTAAATTCTTAAATTCTTAAATTCTTAAATTCTTAAATTCTTAAATTCTTAAATTCTTAAATTCTTAAATTCTTAAATTCTTAAATTCTTAAATTCTTAAATTCTTAAATTCTTAAATTCTTAAATTCTTAAATTCTTAAATTCTTAAATTCTTAAATTCTTAAATTCTTAAATTCTTAAATTCTTAAATTCTTAAATTCTTAAATTCTTAAATTCTTAAATTCTTAAATTCTTAAATTCTTAAATTCTTAAATTCTTAAATTCTTAAATTCTTAAATTCTTAAATTCTTAAATTCTTAAATTCTTAAATTCTTAAATTCTTAAATTCTTAAATTCTTAAATTCTTAAATTCTTAAATTCTTAAATTCTTAAATTCTTAAATTCTTAAATTCTTAAATTCTTAAATTCTTAAATTCTTAAATTCTTAAATTCTTAAATTCTTAAATTCTTAAATTCTTAAATTCTTAAATTCTTAAATTCTTAAATTCTTAAATTCTTAAATTCTTAAATTCTTAAATTCTTAAATTCTTAAATTCTTAAATTCTTAAATTCTTAAATTCTTAAATTCTTAAATTCTTAAATTCTTAAATTCTTAAATTCTTAAATTCTTAAATTCTTAAATTCTTAAATTCTTAAATTCTTAAATTCTTAAATTCTTAAATTCTTAAATTCTTAAATTCTTAAATTCTTAAATTCTTAAATTCTTAAATTCTTAAATTCTTAAATTCTTAAATTCTTAAATTCTTAAATTCTTAAATTCTTAAATTCTTAAATTCTTAAATTCTTAAATTCTTAAATTCTTAAATTCTTAAATTCTTAAATTCTTAAATTCTTAAATTCTTAAATTCTTAAATTCTTAAATTCTTAAATTCTTAAATTCTTAAATTCTTAAATTCTTAAATTCTTAAATTCTTAAATTCTTAAATTCTTAAATTCTTAAATTCTTAAATTCTTAAATTCTTAAATTCTTAAATTCTTAAATTCTTAAATTCTTAAATTCTTAAATTCTTAAATTCTTAAATTCTTAAATTCTTAAATTCTTAAATTCTTAAATTCTTAAATTCTTAAATTCTTAAATTCTTAAATTCTTAAATTCTTAAATTCTTAAATTCTTAAATTCTTAAATTCTTAAATTCTTAAATTTTAAATTCTTAAATTCTTAAATTCTTAAAATCTTAAATTCCCCGATTTTTAAATTCTTAATTTCTTAAATTTTCAAATTCCTGGTTTTGAATTCATTTTTTTGTATTTTTGATAAAAATAGTGTTTTTTCGTAAATTTTTATTTTCGAATTTCTAAATTCCAGAGTTTTAAGCTTTTGGAATTTCGACTTGTAACTTCTGTTTTTTTTTTATATAAATTTTTGAGCTCTTACTTTACTATTAATTAATGAATTAATTAATTACTTTAATATTAAAATTATTATTCAATTCTGCATATTTTTAATTTTGA
Organism: Culex quinquefasciatus; assembly: GCF_015732765.1. Classification (NCBI taxonomy): domain Eukaryota; kingdom Metazoa; phylum Arthropoda; class Insecta; order Diptera; family Culicidae; genus Culex; species Culex quinquefasciatus. The sequence continues at coordinate 59,998,262 of NC_051861.1, read as the reverse complement.
ATTTCCAAATTTGAGATTTTCTATTATTGAGTTTTTCAGTCAGAAAATAGATATTTGTATGATAATTGTCAAGTTTTTTTCACTCTGGTTTACTTCATTTCGATCCCGTCCGTGTGGATCAATTGGACAGCGCACTGGACACACAATCCAGAGGTTGCTGGTTGGTACTAGCAATAGTGGGACATGTCTGCCGACAGCTATAAAGACAACTTCTTTTTTTACTCAATTTCGACCATAAAATTATATCTGTCCTTTTAATTTCAAAATTCTGCCTTTGAGATTCGGCGGGGATTTTCAATATTATTGTATCCTGTACAAGATTATCAATACGTTTGTGATTTTCAGTCGCATTCAAAAAGGAAAATTCCAATTCTTCGATTCTTATTGCAAACAAGCACCGTGCGAAGAAACGTCAAACGCCACTTTTCGTTTTTGTTACTTTTTAGTTGCGTACCATTTAAGAAAAATCTTTTGTTGCCCTGACCATTTTTGACGTAGACTTACGTCTTTGTCGAAGGTACTGGGGTGTCATTCCAAAAACCCGGGCCGAAGACCCTGGATTACTGCGTCATCCGTCAAACGCTTATATCTTCCTTCCTCTAATCGAATCGACACGATTTATGTTCCATTCGATTCGAAAATTATTCAGCAATTTGCTATAAAACTTTCATTGTTGGCAAAATAGTTTAACTATTGAAACAATTGAATGTTTTAAAATGTTTTCAAAATGCACAGATTTTGCAAGCAAAATGAGCGCTTCCCACTCACGGACGGGAATGTCAAGTACCTGTTTTGAGGGGAAAATCATCCGAGCAACGCGACCGAGTGTCGGTCGCGAAAAAGGAGGGGAAGTAGCGGGCCGAAAGGCTTTATAAGAACGCGCGCCAGAGCCCATTCTATCATTCACGTCTCAGACGTCGGACCGGCAGCAGCAGCAGGAAAGCTCAGCCCAGAGCAGCAGCAGCAGGAGAGACCAGAGCAGCAGCAGCAGGAGAGACCAGAGCAGCAGCAGCAGGAGAGACCAGAGCAGCAGCAGCAGGAGAGGGGGACCAGAACTGGAAAAGAAGCGCGCATCGCCTTCTCGTCGTCACCGTCAGCCAGTTGCCTCTCGATGGCCGGACCGTTTGGATCTTTCGTGGTTGCCGTGGTTCGGCGTTGCCTCACTCCCCGTCCCTCGTCCCACCCGGGACGAGGCATCAACGAGATGAGGCGCGCGCCTGCTGCCTTCCGCTGAAGAGCCTCTCGTGGGTCAAGCCGTGGTTGTGAAACAACAACTAGCTCGTCGCATTCGCGGCGAGCGCTTCTGAAAGAATTGCGTCGTGTCCAATTCCAAACTGTTGAAAGAGTTGCCTAACTCCCCGTCTCGTCCCACCCGTGAAGAGTCGGTGAAATGCCTTTCAGGAACTAGTGTTGGTCTTCGGGGTTGACGGATTGTATAGCTTTCTGAACCCCTCTCTCCCCCACATTATGGTACCAAATTTTCATTCGATTCGCGAAAAAATCGTTTTTCGTTTTTCTCTCCTCCATTCGATGTTTTCATTGTTTAAATACGGCTTTCTAGTCAAATATTTACCAACACATTCAAGATTAGTGCGCTGACCACGCGGACGCGCTGTCTTGTTTTTGCATGCTCATTTTCATTTCTATTATGTCGCTGTTTGTGTGCTTGGGTGAGTGGTTATTATAATTAAATAATGGCATCATTAGTGCGCTGACCACGCGGACGCGCTGTCTTGTTTTTGCATGCTCATTTTCATTTCTTTTATGTCGCTATTTGTGTGCTTGGGCGAGTGGTTATTATAATTAAATAATGGCATCATTAGTGCGCTGACCACGCGGACGCGCTGTCTTGTTTTTGCATGCTCATTTTCATTTCTATTATGTCGCTGTTTGTGTGCTTGGGTGAGTGGTTATTATAATTAAATAATGGCATCATTAGTGCGCTGACCACGCGGACGCGCTGTCTTGTTTTTGCATGCTCATTTTCATTTCTTTTATGTCGTTGTTTGTGTGCTTGGGTGAGTGGTTATTATAATTAAATAATGGCATCATTAGTGCGCTGACCACGCGGACGCGCTGTCTTGTTTTTGCATGCTCATTTTCATTTCTTTTATGTCGCTATTTGTGTGCTTGGGTGAGTGGTTATTATAATTAAATAATGGCATCATTAGTGCGCTGACCACGCGGACGCGCTGTCTTGTTTTTGCATGCTCATTTTCATTTCTTTTATGTCGCTGTTTGTGTGCTTGGGTGAGTGGTTATTATAATTAAATAATGGCATCATTAGTGCGCTGACCACGCGGACGCGCTGTCTTGTTTTTGCATGCTCATTTTCATTTCTTTTATGTCGTTGTTTGTGTGCTTGGGTGAGTGATTATTATAATTAAATAATGGCATCATTAGTGCGCTGACCACGCGGACGCGCTGTCTTGTTTTTGCATGCTCATTTTCATTTCTTTTATGTCGCTGTTTGTGTGCTTGGGCGAGTGGTTATTATAATTAAATAATGGCATCATTAGTGCGCAGACCACGCGGACGCGCTGTCTTGTTTTTGCATGCTCATTTTCATTTCTTTTATGTCGTTGTTTGTGTGCTTGGGTGAGTGGTTATTATAATTAAATAATGGCATCATTAGTGCGCTGACCACGCGGACGCGCTGTCTTGTTTTTGCATGCTCATTTTCATTTCTTTTATGTCGCTGTTTGTGTGCATGGGGTGATTGGTTATTATAACTTATTGGACATCATAAGTGTCCTGTTCTTTTCGCGATAATTTTCATCGTAAATGATCGTAAAAATTTATTCCAACTGGCATCGATCGATTTTATGAAGAGTAAAGCGTCATTTATTTACTATTTTTGAAATTTGCTCGCGTTATCTAAATTGTAAAAATATACTGATAAGTCCAGCCCATAGCACTACTGCTCGGCTGGCACGCGTTCGATAAAAAAACTTTTAAATGATCAATTATCTATCTTTCCGCAGCCGGCTGCCTAAGATTTAAAATTTTCAACCGATAAACAAAATGCTCATGGTCACATCACTGCCACTCGTGAATCCTGACCTCATACCCATCTACTAACCCCTCAAAACTCATGTGATACTTTGTCGGAGATGCAGTCGATTGGGCGGTCTCTATCACTCAAGTATCGGACTAACATTCCCATCCACTTCCCCGTGACCCTACCACTGGTCGTGGCCGGCGCCGGTATTGATCAGCATGATAGGGGCCTTTGAGAAGTTGCGAAGCGAGGAAAGATAGCTCCCACTTATCTTCCACGGCTCGTGGATGTAACTTCTGGAGGTCCTGGTCAATAACGGAGTAGCAACTGCGGGTGGGCACTTATGCTTATGCTTATGCTTAAATATTTACCAACACATTCAAAGTATGGTTACATGACAGTTGAGTTGACTGGAGTGTTAAGTTCTGTTTTGTCGGGGGGTCCATCTCCCATTTACGATCTTATTCCGTTAATGTATTTCAAGTAGAGGGTGACGAGCGGGAATTCCCGGGAAAAATTTCCCGGGAAATCGACCATTTTTGAACTTCTCGATTCCCGGGAAATTTGGTCGAGACTCCCGGGAAATTTTAATTTTATAAATATTGAAACAAAATTATATAAACTAATCAGAAAATGTTTGTAAAATTCGAAATTATTTAGAACATTGCATGTTCAACGTAAGATGTCCAAGTTCGAATAAACCATATGCATCTCTTAATTTTAACTTAATCAAAAACTCCAATAACTATAGTTGAGAGAACCCAAAATAATGTGGACCCCAAAACATACCTTAAAGCATACTTAGCAGTTTTACATTTAATGTATTGTTTATTTATTTATTTATTATTTTTAAGAGGGAAAAGCCTTTTCAAGATAAGTATAATTTCCATATCTTCTTCAAGCATAGCAATCCACATAATCTAGTTATTTAAATTCTTAGTAAGGTAATTTCATTTTTTGATGTCAACAAGTCATTATGTGTTTCGCTTCAACCTCAATATAAAATTATATTTTGGAAGAAAAATCTTATGGCAATCTTTGTAAAGCTGAGGTCTGCCAAATATGAACATTGGGGTTTTCCTGATTACTATTTCTTCAATGAATATTAACAGTTGACCTTGAAAAGGAAAAAAAAACAACTTTAAACTGTTGTTTTGAGTGGTTATTTATCATATGGCAAAAGTCCCGATACTGGGAAATTATACATTAGCTATTTTTAACTTGACAACTTTTGAAAAATCATTCAGTGCGAATTAAGATTCGTAATCATTTTAAAATACAATTTTGATTCTCAAAAAGCTCAAGAAACGATCTTGTGTTTGCAGATTCAGAAAAAAATAGAATGGTAGATCATTGTTCCAAAACAAAAAAAAAAATGAGTCGTTTCATTGAATAAGTATGAATGAATTTTAACTGAATGCATTGAAAAGAAACACATTTATAACTTTTTTATATACATTATTGACACTATTGGCATATTAAAAAAAACTCCCGGGTCCCGGGAATTCCCGGGAAATTGCCGAATTCAACTCTCGATTCCCGGGAAATTGAAAATCTCGAGAATCGTCACCCTCTAATTTCAAGTATCTAGCTAATTCTTCAAAATTAAGATATGGAAAACCCAATGTCCACATCTCAAAACTTTACGTAGTCTACGCCATTCCGGTTATGTCTGTGACGAGGGGCAGGACACATGCTCTAATCAATTATAATAATCGGCTAATTGATTAGAAATTACCAGTTAATCAATTAGTGTGATGCTAATCAACTAACGGTTCCCACCTTCTATCATTATCTTGGTCTGATCAAGAAATGTCAAAAACACAAAACAAAAACAATTTTTTTCAGCAGAAGTCACAAAAGTTCCGTCGGGACGCGGCTGCAAACGACAAGGGACATTTCCGTTCGCCGGGTGAGAAAGAAGTTAGCATCTCAGCACGGTATCATCCGACAGCAGTAGAACAAGCAGCTGTTGATTGTGGATGAGCGTTTGTTTTTGTTATTTCGATACGTCCGCGGTCTGCAGCGCCGGCAAGAAACCCAAACTGGAGGCTTCCTCCACCGACGAACCTGCAGCCGGGACGCAAGTCGACGAAGTGGAATTGTGTCGTTCAGTGAGGAGGAAACACCGGGATAGCCAGGTTGGTAGATGATAACCGTTTCACTGTTATGGAGCTGGCTAAAACAACTATTTTTCACAGAAATCCCCGAGCGACAGCATGCCAAGAGGAGGAGAAAAATACACAAAAAAAGCGCATCGTCAAAGTCTATCAAGGACTCTGCAGAGTCCATGGATCGTCCAAGTTGGCTGAAAAGAAGAAAAAGCGCGAACCGTCGGAATCGCCGAAAAGGAGGTTTACACCAAGAACAATATGATGAGTTTCGTCACGAGCGCAAAGAAAATGCGTTTGCGGCGAGTCCGGTCGCCTCCAAGAACAACAGGACGGAGTGCAATACGGGACAAAGGGTTACCACCCGCTGGAGAATGCGTTTTGGCGGAAGAGCGAAACGGTGACGTGCTTGGCGCGGACGTTCCAGATCATCGAGAAGACTAGCGAGCGGCTGCGGATGGTCAAGATTCTGGCCAACTACTTCTGGTCGGTGATTCTGAGTCCGGACGATCTGCTGGCGAGTGTGTACTTAAGCTTGAACCGGCTTGCTTGGCGCCGGCCTACGAGGGCGTCAAGCTGGACATTGCGGAGCACTCGTTGATGAGGCGATTAAGCAGAGCACGGGCCGAAGTTTGGCGCAAATCTTGATGGACGCACAGACGACGGCGGATCAGAGCAATAGTAGCCATCGGATGATGTTCCGGCCGGCGCCGCTTTCGGTCAAGGACGTGTTTGGAAAGTTGAGGAAGATTAACAAGATGACTGGCACGGATGATGGACAAGATTCAGTCGATGTTTGTGGCGGGTTGACACGGTTCGCAAGTGTAGAAAAGCTTCCGAAGGCGAAGGTGGGGGATGTTGCGTTGGTGCTGAAGACGGTGCACTGAAAGTGTCCGAATTACAACCAGATTGTACCATTGCTGCTGGTGGACAAGTGTTCGATGATGCCGGGAACACCGTTGAGGCCCGTATTGGCGCATCCGCCCAAGGGCGTTCAGAAAGTGTTGGAGCGATTCGACGGGATTGATTTAAGTGCGAGTGGAAGTACACCTGCTGGAGAACGGCAGCGTTAACATCTACAGTCGGAACTAGGAGAACAACACGAGCATGTACCAGGACGTGATTGACAGGTTGGACCGCACTCGGAAGGATTCGGTCAGGAGTGCGATCCTGGACTGCGAAAAATTGTTGGCGTTGAGCAGAACTCGTGTACCGGAAAGGCCATCATTTGTAACACGAGTGCTAAAAGGGGGATTATTCTAATTTGGAGATTACGTGTGAAATAAATTTTGGTTTTTACATATGGGGGTGGGGGAAATTCTTTGTAATGAAATTACCGCTCAAGAACTGGCCAAGTCAATCTTTTGGTAATTTGCACTGCCGGAATCACAAGGGATAAAGTGATCGTATCACCCAGGCTATATCATTCTGGACATCGCAAACTAATCTTTTCCACTTCTAACTCGTCTATAAAGGTCCGCAACTACGAAGCGCCTTGAAATTTGATCCCGGAAGAAGCTCGATTCGAATGGTCTGAATTATTAGAACCGTGCTTGCTTCCTCGTTTCCGTTTATCTGTCTGCGAAAAACATTTTCTGGTTACGGCCAGCCCAACCTATCTGGGCCACATTTTTAGGTCGTTACTGTCGCAATAGCAGCAAGCGGTAGCAGAACCAAAAATCGTGTCGCCTTGGCTGAGTTGGCAGAATTTTAAGAAATCCGTGTCGAAACGAACAAAACGTGGCGGCGGAAGCATCATCCGCTGGTTCCTGACGCGGAGAAACTCCAGGGCCATCTACTAAAAGCTCGATCTCCGGGAATTTCCGCTGGGGACACCAAAGATTGAACCTATATTTGTGCTTCAAAACCATAGTTCTCACTCAAGAGCCAAACCGAATTTCCGAAAATAATGACCAGGATTGGTGCTGCAGTCCACCTCTTTTGCTTAGACCACAGGAATAACGATAATGGTCGTCCTGGAAGGTGCAATTTTCTCGGAATATTCCGAATCGGGGTTTAAGAATCATTCCAAAAACATTGGAAACAAAGCACGTTTGCTGCTGTCAAAATGACTCTTCTCGATATGACAAGATAGTTTAAATCGGGGTGGGAATGACGTGTCAGGTCAGCGCTAATTGATTAGCTAATTAACTGAAAATTACGCTAGTTGATTAGTGATACAATAATTAATTAGGTGTGTCCTGCCCCTCGGTCTGTGACATAACTACTTTGACTTTTTACATGGAGTTTTGCGTTCCTTCCAATCTGCGTATCAGCCTTTACGGTACTACTATTCAAAATATTTTTAAATCAAATGAAAAAATAATAATAATAAAAAATGTATTCGTATTTTTATTTTACTCCCTACCCTATATTTGAATTTCAATAAATAATTTAAAAATGTTCAAATCGGTTCAGTTATTTTATAAATTTTGAACATTCATGTTTAATTTTTTTTATTGTTTGCTTATATTAAACATAGGTGGCTGATTATTTTTTATTTAAAAATACCAAAATAAACATAAATTCCACAATTTTTCAATTGAATAAAGTCGTTTTGAACCAAATAACTCATTTCTTTAATATTTTTATATTTAAATTTGATAATCAAAATAAATGCATCTTCAACCAAAACGATTACAAACAATTCTAAAAATCGTTGAAAAAATTAGCCACCGGCAGCTCGGGGACTTCTCGAGCACCTATCTTGGCTACTCGACGGATCCCCGATGAACTTTTCCTTCGCTGAATGAACTCGAAGGCTAATTTAGCTTTAGCTTTGCTACCCGCGGTGCGAATGTTGGGGTGCAAACATGTCGGGAGCTAATCGGATGAACTCTTTTAAAAATTTGAAAATGATATTTCATAGATGTAAGCAAACAATAAGGACATATAATGCAATTGGAAGCATGTTCTATCATACTAGAACATAGTTTCATTGATTTTGGTCAACAAAACGGCTAAAATTGGAAAATGAATAAATTAGATCCCCGCGGTGGGCTTGATTCAGTAGCCAAATTAGCTCCCAGCGGTGCGGAAACGTGTATTAGCTACGGAGCAAAGCTAAAACTGGGGATCCAACCGATAGGTTTGCCACGCAATTAGATCTCTGCGGTGGAGATGCCCTAAGGACGCCAACTAGGTTTAGTTCGCCAATATAGATGTAAGTACGCTAAAATCCCCTCTTTTATTTCTGTGTAGGTTGAATTTATCCTTGTCTTGGGAGGGCTGGTTGATTATCTGGGATTCTGTTGGAATTCGACCCATTTTTATTGTTTGCTGTGTTCTTTTGCATCTGTGCAGGAAATGGTACTCCTGCTATTCAATAGTCCTCCATCTTGTCTCATGCTCGCACTTTCCCTGGAAATGGGAGGTGACATGCTTTTTGGATACCTAGCGCCATGACTACAACGTCCTCTCCCGCGTTCAATTTTTCTTCCATAACTCTTCTCGCAACGAAGATGTGATCTGTTGTCAACCGAGTATTCAGGAATCCTGGTGGCTACCAATTGGTATTGAATGCTCCAACAATTGCCCCAGCGCCCAGCTCGCATAAATTTTATAACCTATACTTGCCAACACAATTTTCCTAAAATCCTTCGCTCGTTTTGGGCTGAAACCGTGTTACGCCAGCCATCCGGGATTGAGTTTTCAAACCACACTCTTTGAAGAAGTTGTTTAAATTCTTCAAGGGTTGACTCATCTGCATATTTTGAAAGCTCGACTTGAATTCCATCTGCTCCCGCCGCCTTTCCGTTGCTGCAGTTCTGTACAAGAGTTTCGATGTGACTTACCGATGGAATGAACTTCAGATTATCGTCCAGGTTTGGGTCCTCGTCGTCTACCTTTGGCATCATACCATCCGACTCTCCTTCCTTAAACAGATTAATTGGAATGTCTGCACAACTAGATCCACGGTTTCGCTTAATTTCTTTTCTGCGAAAAGCATACGTTCGACGAAGCCTCTCCGAAGGTTTGACTTTCTTCAGATTCTCGAAAAACTCGATTTCTTCCTCCTTTTCCCTTTCCTCGCACAGCTGATTATACTTTTTGCGTTGCTCCGAGTACTACCTGTAGGTTTTTTCACTGTTGGGTCTACGATTTTTCCAGAATAAGGCCTTTCTAACCTCACAAAGTGCTCTGCGACGTCACGGCGATGTTGGAATTCTGCTAAGTCCATTGATTGAGCCCCGGGCCGCGGTACGCAGCTTTTCCGCAAGCAATTCCCACAGCACTGACGTTTCCAATGTTTTTTCACTCATAGTTATGGAAGTCTTGCCGAGCTCTTCTTGATACCTCTCTCGAAATTCCTTGTGCTGAAGAAGTTTCACGTCCCAATCCATCTTGATCTTTGGCTGATCAGCTGACCGTGAGTCTCTGGTGTGGACTCTACCTGCAACACCAGTCCTTTCGGCCACTTTGAACAAGATCAATTTTTGTGATCTGTTCGCACCCTACCGATGATCAAAGCCTTCATCTTTTTGAGCAAAAATGATGATACATCCGGTGTAAGCACGTGGTCAATCTGTGATGACCTTTCGTTCGCAAACCAAGTTGTAGTAAGCGAATGATATGCCATTGTATTCCTCGCCACCAGTTTGTACGTGTTCATAAAACATTTCAGCGAGATCCCGTTGTCATTAGCAAAATCTTGACCAACATTCTTTCCTACAAGCTGTTTCTCCTCGATAGACAGATCCTTCTTCCCAAGCTGAGCATTGAAGTCTCCACAAACAACACCCCTCATCTTATTGTGCCTCTGTAGCTCCGCTCCCAGTGTTGCAAGACACCTTGAGATGTCTCTGTTAGGGGTGTGGCTGCCAATCCCCCGCGTTGTCAGACCAAAATCCAGCATAAAGCTGACAGACCAAAACTGTCAGACCAAAGCGGGTTTGGCTGCCAATCCCCCTGTCAGACCAAAGAGCAAAAGATAAACAAACTCAAGACACTGATATTGGTGAACACAAATTAGGCAAGACAATTTTGCAACAAAAATATTTTTCAGCAAAAATATATTTTGGAGCTAAGAAAATAGTCTATCGCCTATAAAATGATTCAATTAATCGGTTTCTTATCGAAAACAGATAAAATAAAAAGATTTATAGCACTTTTTGTTTATTTAAAATTTTAACCAAACATTCGGTGTTTACCTAAAGCATCTTGCAATAAAGTATGCGGAATTGTGAATCTTCTTCTTACTTCATCCCCTTGAGGGGCATGCATATTGAATAAGTTGCACCATGAACTTCTGCCGGCCACAGCAAAGGCATTTTTTATCCTGATTATGTTGTTGTCCAATCTTTGCATCTCCTTAATAATTACTCCTGAATCCTTCCTCACCAGAACCGCTAGCCCCCGCTGTTTGTTGTTTGGTGTCTTGAACACCATCCACTTGTAATTTGTTGTCACCAAAGAGACGCAATCGATGATGACTTCTTGGAGTAACGCTACTGTAATATTGTTCTCCATCAATACCTCGTCTATCGCCGTCCTTTTCTCGTCTCGACAACAACCTCTCACGTTCCAGCTTGCGAAAGTAGGCATTGCAGTTTCTTCAGATCCTTCCGAAGAATCTGACTCATACCCACAGATCAATCCATCGGGAGTTCTGTCTCCAACAATGTCATCACGATCCCAAGAGCTAAGAGCTGGGCGACCCGACCTGATGAAAACACTTCCCACTTCCTTTTCAGCAGCATCATAGCATAACAGTAGACTCTGGTTCAACCCGATGCATGGAGTGAATGGAGCAATGCTTACTATCAATTTTCCTTCCAGATCAATAATAGATGCTCGTTTCCCCGACACATTGACTGCACACACCAGCAGTGTCTTGCGAACCTTCGTGGTGAACGGACACTAGAGCTGCGGTATTTTTTACTACCTAAGCTCAGAGTTATTTCAAAACAAAATTCACAGTCTTTTTAAAGACTACCTGAGTTATTTTCCAAAATTCTAAACAGTCTTTACAAGACTAAAACCACCTGAAATTTTGTTGTATTTTACAAACGAAGCAATCTTTTTAAGAGAACTTTGCTTGCAAAATGCGTCAAAACAAAGGTAAACGCAAATCTTCTGAAGATTTGTTCGTTACGCCGGTGAAGCGTTTGAACGCTAAACCGGCTAACGGAAACAGAAAAAGAAAACAGCCTCTTCTGAGGTCTGATTCTGATTCTGAATGTGAGGTCAATCCTCCAATTCCATTGACAAACAGTTTCGGTGTTTTATCCGAAACTGAAGACAAGGAACCTTCTCCTCGTACTGAGCCTTCTGCCGTCGAGAAACGAGTAAAGGCACCGCCAATTGTAGTGACTTCCGTCTCCGATTTGGCCAGCTTTCGAACGCAACTGAAGAATTGCAAGGAAACTTGCAATTTGAAAGTTTCGTTCCAGCTTGGTCGAAGAGGAGAATGTCGCTTGTTGACGGAATCTTTACAAGATCACCAAACTTTTGTTGGTTATTTGAAAAACCACAAACACAATTCCTACACGTATGAGACCAAGAATGCTCGTCCATTCAAGGCGGTCTTGAAAGGTCTCTCCAACGACTTGTCGGTGGATGAGATCAAAAACGAACTTAAGGTGTTGCTTGGCTTTGCCCCATCCCAAGTAATACCAATGAAGAAAAAATCAAACGGGAATATTTCTCGCTTTGGTTTGACTTCACAATTTTATCTGATTCATTTCAACAGAAATGAAATCAACAATTTGAAACTTTTGGACAAAGTTCAGTTTTTGTTCCATGTACGGGTAAAGTGGGAGCATTTTAAGAAACATGGCGGTAATGGCCAGAATCTGACCCAGTGTCGGCGTTGCCAGGCATTCGGTCACGGTACTGATCATTGCGCCATGGTTCCAAAATGCATGGTTTGCGGGGATTCTTCTCACGACAAGGACAATTGTCCCGTGAAAGAAGTCACCCAATTTAAATGTGCAAATTGTGGTGGAAATCACAAATCAAATTTTTGGGATTGCCCCATCAGCCGAAATCCAAACCGAAATTTTCTCAAAGTCAGGTTGTACCTGCATCTTTAAATCAAACGTTCGTGCTGTCTCACTCGAACAATTCTAGAAATACCCCTACCGTGGAAAAGTTAGGTAACAACAATGGCATTTCTTATGCTAACGTCGTTTCGGGTTCATCCACGAATTTTAAATCCTCTACCAATCTTTCTGAAATTGGGCAGGTACCTCAAATCTCATTTGAAAATTTTTCTGCTGGCAACGCTTTGGGATCTTCTGATCTCGGCGATGTTACGTTTGAAAAAATGACTTTTTTGCAAACCTCACTGTTTGGTTTGATTCAAACAATGAGTAATGCTACATCCATGATGGAAGCAATCCAGATTGGATTAAAATTTGCGAATGATGTTGTTCTTACCCTGAAGTTTAATCATGGATCTAAGTAATTCCATCAATATTATGAATTTTAATGCTCGCTCTTTAAAAGCGAAAGAAAATGAATTTTTCAACTTTTTACGAGTTCATAACGTGCATGTTGCTGTTATAACCGAAACATTTTTAAAAACTGGCACTTATTTGAAAAGTGATCCAGATTATAAAGTTATAACTAATAACCGAATGAATCGAAATGGCTGTGGAGTTGCAATAGTTATCCACCGTAGTATGACTTATAGCACGTTACGTGACTTTAAGTTAAAAGTTATTGAAAGTTTGGGCATTGAACTTGAAACTTCTTTTGGGAAAATTATGATTGCAGCTGCATATTTGCCATTCCAATGCACTGGGGAAAATAAAAATTATTTCAAAGGGGATTTGAATAAACTTACTCGGCATAGATCTCGATTTTTGATCATCGGTGATTTTAATGCCAAACACCAATCTTGGAATAATTCAAAAGTAAATTCCAATGGTAAAATTCTGTTCAGAGATTGCACTTCTGGTCTTTATTCGGTTTTATACCCGAATGGGCCAACTTGCTTTTCTTCTGTTAGAAATCCATCAACAATTGATTTGGTTTTGACAAATCAAAGTCAGTATTGTGGTCCTTTAGTGACTCATGCTGATTTTGATTCTGATCACCTTCCAGTAACTTTTTCACTTTCTCATGAAGCAGTTACCAGACCCAATAGTTCTGTGTTTAATTACCACAAAGCTAATTGGGACAGGTATCAGCATCATATTGAGAATAATTTAAATCATGATTTTGTTTTAGAAACCAAAGCTGATATTGATTCAGCCTTGGAATCTTTAACTAATGCAATTTTGGATGCTAGGAATATTGCTATTCCTAAAGTCCAAGTCAAATTTGATTCTCCCATTATTGATGACGATCTTCAGCTTCTGATTCGTCTGAAAATGTTCGCCGAAGACAGTATCAACGTTCTCGTGATCCTGCACTGAAGCGAATTCAAAAGATTTGCAAAAGGTTATTGACCACAGATTCACTCTCCTGCGAAATGAAAAGTTCGCAAGAGATGTCGAACAAATTAAACCTTATTCCAAACCTTTTGGAAACTTTCAAAGGTTCTTAAGAAACCTCAAAACCCATCCCTTCTTTAAAAGATGGTGATAATATTCTATTAACTAATGGGGAAAAAGCTCAAAAACTTGCTCAGCAGTTTGAGAGTGCTCATAATTTCAACTTGAATGTTTTGAGTCCTATTGAAAATCAAATTTCAATAGAATTTCAGAATATTGTTGAACAAGAATTTTCATCAGATGAAGTTTTTAATACGGATCTGAATGAAATAAAATCTATTATCAAAAAATTTAAAAGTATGAAAGCCCCTGGTGAGGATGGCATTTTTTACATTTTAATTAAAAAATTACCAGAAGTAACTTTAAGTTGCTTGGTCAAAATTTTCAACAAATGTTTTGATTTGGCATATTTTCCCAGTAGTTGGAAAAATGCCAAAGTAATTCCGATTTTGAAACCGGATAAAATCCTGCTGAAGCCTCAAGCTATCGGCCCATTAGTTTGCTTTCATCTATTAGTAAATTATTCGAAAGAATAATTCTTAATAGAATGATGACGCACATTAATGAAAATTCAATTTTCGCTGATGAGCAGTTTGGATTTCGCCTTGGGCATTCAACTACTCATCAGTTGTTGAGAGTTTCAAATTTAATTCGGAGCAACAAATCTGAGGGCTATTCTACTGGCGCTGCTCTTCTAGACATAGAAAAAGCATTTGACAGTGTTTGGCATAAAGGTTTGATTGCGAAATTGAAAAGGTTTAATTTTCCGATTTATATCGTGAAAATTATTCAAAATTATTTGACGGATCGTACTCTGCAGGTATCCCGGATAAACGAAAACTATATCGATTGTATTATGGAACTTAAAAAAACCTTATGAGATATGGTCACCATTTGTAATAATGTTATTTGGTGGACCTTGATGACTATTTGACAAATGATCACCATAAGTAATAGAGTTATTTTAATGTTTGTAATGGTAAACAATTTTCTTGATAACTTTAAAAAACTATTTGCAGATGTTTTCTCAAATGGTTACCCTAAATCATAAGGTAATTTTAAAATTCAAATGGTTCAACTGGCGGACTTGGATGATTATTTGTCAAATAGTTACCGTTATAATTAGGGTTTTTAAAAAGTTTGTAATGGTGATTTTTTTCTGAATGACTTTGAAAAACTTTTTGAGGATGTTTACTGAAATAGTTATCCTAAATCAAAAGGTTCAAAGTTCAAAGTTCAAATGGTTAACTTCAATACGTGATATTATATATCTGTTCAAAATATTGTAATGATTTTCTAATATGTTTAACCAAATTCAACCAGGTTTTCTTATTATTTTGAATAAAAATTGTGCCTCGGAGCGTAATCCCCATTTTGGAGCACATTTTACAAAAGGCCAAAGTTTATTACGTTTTGTTTATTTTCAACTTCCACATAGATCCTTCGATTCAAAGGACCAATATGGAAACTGATTTGTTTTGTTTTCGAACCCGTGATCGTCTCAGGGAGAAACACAATGTTGTTCAAAACAAAGATCGAAACAAAGCTTGGCCCTTTGTTTCAAATTGGTGAAAGAAACGATTTTTACTTAACCCTTACAGTCCGAACGTCTGATGCGAGATACCGAAAAAACCTTAAAAATGCTGTATCTTTGGCCTCTTTTGACCAAATAAGTTCGTTCACCCCTCAAAAGAACCGGACAAATCTCTATTTTCAGAATCTACAAAGAAATCCGGAATCGGTCACTTGGCCACGGAGATATTCCGGAACCTAGTGGGGTAGGTTTTTGTCCGGGTATGCAACCCAATCTACAAATCATGATTATTATCATAAATTCTTCAAAAAAACCATCCCAATTTGCTCCAAGACCTGTTCTGGACATATAAGGCATATTCCTTTGATCCCGGACCATCGGATATGAATTGGCCACCCTTCCGGAACCGACTACACAGGAACGGATGTCGAATTCTACATCAAGTCTAATATGGCTTCCGACATGTCAAACGGCACTAAATTTGGCTCAGGAAATCAAATTAGACATCCTCAGTACGTTCTGGTGCCATTTGGCCACCCTGCCACCAACCCGGAATATCCGTAACATGGTTCCGATGGACCAATTTCGGTAATTTCACGAGCACACTTTCCGACATGTCAAACAACACTGATTTTGGCTCAGGAACTCAAATTTGACATCCTCATTACGATCTGGTGCCATTTGGCCAGCCTGCCATCAACCCGGAATATCCGTAACATGGTTCCGGTGGACCAATTTCGGTAATTTCACAAGTACACTTTCCGACATGTCAAACAACACTGATTTTTTCTCAGGAACTCAAATTTGACATCCTCATTACGATTTGGTGCCATTTGGCCACTCTGCCACCAAACCGGAATATCCGTAACATGGTTCCGGTGGACCAATTTCGGTAATTTCACGAGCACACTTTCCGACATATCAAGCAACACTGATTTTTGCTCAGGAACTCAAATATGACATCCTCATGACGATTTGGTGCCATTTGGCCACTCTGCGACCAAACCGGAATATCCGTAACATGGTTCCGGTGGACCAATTTCGGTAATTTTACGAGCATACTTTCCGACATGTCAAACAACACTGATTTTTGCTCAGGAACTCAAATTTGACATCCTCATTACGATCTGGTGCCATTTGGCCACCCTGCCACCAACCCGGAATATCCGTAACATGATTCCGGTGGACCAATTTCGGTAATTTCACGAGCACACTTTCCGACATATCAAGCAACACTGATTTTTGCTCAGGAACGCAAATTTGACATCCCCATGACGATTTGGTGCCATTTGGCCACTCTGCGACCAAACCGGAATATCCGTAACATGGTTCCGGTGGACCAATTTCGGTAATTTCACGAGCATACTTTCCGACATGTCAAACAACACTGATTTTTGCTCAGGAACTCAAATTTGACATCCTCATTACGATCTGGTGCCATTTGGCCACCCTGCCACCAACCCGGAATATCCGTAACATGATTCCGGTGGACCAATTTCGGTAATTTCACGAGCACACTTTCCGACTTGTCAAACAACACTGATTTTGGCTCAGGAACTCAAATTTGACATCCTCATTACGATCTGGTGCCATTTTGGCCACCCTGCCACCAACCCGGAATATCCGTAACATGGTTCCGATGGACCATTTGCGGTAATTTTACGAGCATACTTTCCGACATGTCAAACAACACTGATTTTTGCCCAGAAACTCAAATTTAACATCCTCAGTACGTTCTGATGCCATTAGGCCACCCTGCCATCAACCCGGAATATCCGTAACATGGTTCCGATGGACCAATTTCGGTAATTTTACAAGTACACTTTCCGACATGTCAAACAACACTGATATTTGCTCAGGAACTCAAATTTGACATCCTCATTACGATTTGGTGCCATTTGGCCACTCTGCCACCAAACCGGAATATCCGTAACATGGTTCCGGTGGACCAATTTCGGTAATTTCACGAGCACACTTTCCGACATGTCAAACAACACTGATTTTTGCTCAGGAACTCAAATTTGACATCCTCATTACGATCTGGTGCCATTTGGCCACCCTGCCACCAACCCGGAATATCCGTAACATGGTTCCGGTGGACCAATTTCGGTAATTTCACGAGCACACTTTCCGACATGTCAAACAACACTGATTTTTGCTCAGGAACTCAAATTTGACATCCTCATTACGATCTGGTGCCATTTGGCCACCCTGCCACCAACCCGGAATATCCGTAACATGGTTCCGGTGGACCAATTTCGGTAATTTCACGAGCACACTTTCCGACCTGGGAGGGAGAAGCGAAGAGGTCTTCTTATTCTTATTCATTTTCTTGTTGTTGTTTTTGTTTTTTGTGCAAGATAATTTCTCTTCCCATTTAAATTTCCAGTCAGTCGTCATCTGCCCTTCTTGACCAAACAAATTTTCTTGCAGCTCATTTCAAAATAGTGCTCAAGATCGTGCATGACTCATGTGATGCAACTTTCTCCGCGATTTTTTTTTATTCATAACTTATTTTTATTCGGTCCTCTTCGGTGCCGAGACGAGGGTAGGACCGCAAATCATGAATGTGACATAAAAAATAATGAAAATATTTTTTTCAACTAATGACAGCAAGGGTCATTTCACACCATACTTGCAGGACATGAAACCACAGAGTAACACAGAGCGAGCAGTCCGAAGAAATGTCGTTTTATTTTTGGCTCAATAAGGTTTGCTGGTAGCAGGCGTGCGATGTACCACAAAGTGGAACCAAAATCGAATGGCAGTAGTGACTCTGCCTTACTCTGTGATGAAACCGATCACTTTTAATTAATCTGGGTGGGTTTGCTGCTTTTCAACTGGGTGCTGAACTCGTTGAAGATCCTCCACAGCTCAGCCGAACTGTAGAGTACCTCCTTGCCTTGTTCCTTCGTGACTCCACAGGCGTGAGGGGCCAGTATTTTGTTTGCTGCTTCCTGCTTGTCGAAGGCGATCCTTCTGTTTTTTTTCCGGAACCGCACCAGACAGCGGAGGAAACTATGCCGCCGTGAGCGCCGGTACTGCCGGACTTAGTTTTCTGTCATTTTCCTTTCTGGTTGCAATAAAATGCAAAACCCGAGCATTGGAGGAAGTAAAGTGAATTCGCTGTGACATGATCATTCTTCCGAGATGCCGGCTTTGCAGAGCGATTGTTTGAAAAACGGTGGCTTATCTTAAATTGGGTACTAAAGCCCTATGTCAATTTTTATGAACAACGGTAAAAAACACGATTAAAAACCATTTCTGATCACTTTTTTTTTTTTTTCATTTTAATGCAAAAAAAAATATTGACAAGACAACATTTTTTCGATGGATCAACTATGGTCCCCTTGGAACGAGTTGTCAAGTAGGAGCTTTTCTGTCAAGAAGGACCGCGGGGTTAATTTTTCAAAATTGATTTAAAAATCCATTTCAAACTCTTTGTGGTCGTACAAAGGGTCATTGTACTCAAAAAAATAAGCTTTATCGCTGTAAACAATAATATCAGCAATCTAAGCATTTTAGGACGCAATTGAACGATCTTAATTTTTAGGCAAATTTTACGTACGATGATTTTTTTTCCATAAAAAAAGAAAACGTTCCGCTTCCTTTCTATTCATGTCAACCTCCAGCTCGCCGTTTTTTCCCGCTTTGTTCCTATTTCCATCCAGAGATTTTTTTTCACTTCCTCCACAGCTCTGGTTGTATTGAACGATTTATATATTTAAATACATTGGCTAACTACTACTAACTTAATAAGTCTTAGTTTAAGCACATGTATGTAAGACATTGATGTATAACATTGATTGATTCATGGTCACATTGGAAATATATCTCATGAATATATATTTTAAACTAAATCTTATCAAAAATAAGCAAAAATTGAAAAATAAATAAAGTTAATTATTTTATTTTAGCCGAAATTGTCTCAGTCCGAAAAAACATTTGCAAATTTAAAAACTTTTTTAAATATATTTTGCTAACAAATACAATACTGCTCTAACCAAATAAGAACAGTAACAAAAATTTAAGGCGGCTCTCACTGACAGTTCGCAAGTGGCTGACACTGACAACTAGGTGCATTCTTCTCCGCCCGACTCAGTTTCCGACATGTCAAACAACACTGATTTTGGCTCAGGAACTCAAATTTGACATCCTCATTACGATCGTGGTTGGTGACAGGGTGGCCAAATGGCACCAGAACGTACTGAGGATGTCAAATTTGAGTTCCTGAGCCAAAATCAGTGTTGTTTGACAAGTCGGAAAGTGTGCTCGTGAAATTACCGAAATTGGTCCACCGGAACCATGTTACGGATATTCCGGGTTGGTGGCAGGGTGGCAAAATGGCACCAGATCGTAATGAGGATGTCAAATTTGAGTTCCTGAGCAAATATCAGTGTTGTTTCACGTACTGAGGATGTCAAATTTGAGTTTCTGGGCAAAAATCAGTGTTGTTTGACATATCGGAATATACACTTGTGAAATTACCGCAATTGGTCCATCGGAACCATGTTACGGATATTCCGGGTTGGTGGCATGGTGGTCAAATGGCACCAGATCGTAATGAGGATGTCAAATTTGAGTTCCTGAGCCAAAATCAGTGTTGTTTGACAAGTCGGAAAGTGTACTTGTAAAATTACCGAAATTGGTCCATCGGAACCATGTTACGGATATTCCGGGTTGATGGCAGGGTGGCCAAATGGCATCAGAACGTACTGAGGATGTTAAATTTGAGTTTCTGGGCAAAAATCAGTGTTGTTTGACATATCGGAAGGTACACTTGTGAAATTACCGCAAATGGTCCATCGGAACCATGTTACGGATATTCCGGGTTGGTGGCAGGGTGGCCAAAATGGCCACCCTGCCACCAACCCGGATTGTCCGTAACAAGGTTCTAATGGACCAATTTACGGATACTTTCCGATTTGTCAATTACCGAAATTGGTCCACCGGAACCATTTTTTCCGGATATTCCGGGTTGATGGCAGCGTGGCCAAATGGCACCAGATCGTAATGTGGATGTCAAATTTGAGTTCCTGAGCAAAAAACAGTGTTGTTTGACATATCGGAAAGTACCCTTGTGAAATTACCGAAATTGGTCCATCGGAACCATGTTACGGATATTCCGGGTTGGTGACAGGGTGGCCAAATGGCACCAGATCGTATGAGGATGTCAAATTTGAGTTCCTGAGCAAAAATCAGTGTTGTTTGACATGTCGGAAAGTGTGCTCGTGAAATTACCGAAATTGGTCCACCGGAATCATGTTACGGATATTCCGGTTTGGTGGCAGGGTGGCCAAATGGCACCAGATCGTAATGAGGATGTCAAATTTGAGTTCCTGAGCAAAAATCAGTGTTGTTTGACATGTCGGAAAGTGTGCTCGTGAAATTACCGAAATTGGTCCACCGGAACCATGTTACGGATATTCCGGGTTGGTGGCAGGGTGGCCAAATGGCACCAGAACGTACTGAGGATGTCTAATTTGATTTCCTGAGCCAAATTTAGTGCCGTTTGACATGTCGGAAGCCATATTAGACTTGATGTAGAATTCGACATCCGTTCCTGTGTAGTCGGTTCCGGAAGGGTGGCCAATTCATATCCGATGGTCCGGGATCAAAGGAATATGCCTTATATGTCCAGAACAGGTCTTGGAGCAAATTGGGATGGATTTTTTTGAAGAATTTATGATAATAATCATGATTTGTAGATTGGGTTGCATACCCGGACAAAAACCTACCCCACTAGGTTCCGGAATATCTCCCTGGCCAAGTGACCGATTCCGGATTTCTTTGTAGATTCTGAAAATAGAGATTTGTCCGGTTCTTTTGAGGGGTGAACGAACTTATTTGGTCAAAAGATGCCAAAGATACAGCATTTTTAATGTTTTTTCGGTATCTCGCATCAGACGTTCGGACTGTAAGGGTTAAAATAAGATTTCTCGTATATTTCTGGTTAATTCCTATCTCGTCAAAAGGAGCGACGTTGTGATTCTTCTAAATAGCAACACATTAAAACATTTGTAAAGCATACTTTTATTAAATTTCATTCACTACCGCAAAAATCTTTGATTACCGGATAAATTTCTTCGGATCGCTATCCCGTGTCGCAATGTTTGGTCGTTTCAGGTCATTTCGATTCGACGATCGTGCCCAAAGCACTTCGCGCTGAAGGTACACTTTTTTCCCATGGTGAGCCGCTCAGATCCGACGAAACATTCTCAACCATTGCAGATTGCAGCGAAACAGTTTTGCCATTGGCACAACTGAAATGAAGTGGAGATTAATCAAATAACATCGGCAAAAATCAAATTGTAGGAAATCTTACCGTGGGACGTCTCCGGGGTAAATCTGATTGGAAAATCGATTTTGCACACCAAGATGCACACTTCAATATCGCGATCAGACTTGTATTTCACACAAAAATACTTTAAACTGGCCGCGGCAAGTGAAAAAAAGCTTTAAAAACAAATAAAATTACTTTGCTTGCAAAAGACCAAACAGCAAAGCTGATTCTGTGTTGATGTGGCCTGCTTGGCCAAAAACAAAAGAACAACAAAAACAAACCGTCATCCTGTCTGGCCCAGGGACCATGTGGAAAATGAAACTGTCAATGTTTTCAAAGGCGCTAAAACGCAAAGGGCTGAATACGATCCCACACGAGTAAAACAATCGTTCGGGGCTTATGTTCTTTTTTCATCAATTTTATCGTAATAATTGAATTTTTCCATCAATTTAAGTTTAAGGATGCATAGGGGAAATTCTCGTATCTTTGGCAGGTTAATCACTCGCACCTAATTCCATCCAATTTGCTGATTTTCACTATTTAAACAACTAAATTTGCAAAACTTTTGATATAAACTTGCTTGCTCACTTCTTATTGAGCTATTTATCACTCGATTTCAGTTGAAAACGCTTTTAATTAGCTTTAATTGAATGTCAAAGTTCTTACCTGCCAACATTAGAGGCACGCTGGAATTAGATGCTGTTCCCCTACTATACCATTTTTACACATGTTGTGTAAATCATTTTCGCAGTTTGCTTAATTGGTATGAAATAGGAATTGAAAAACTAATTGCAAATTTCATTCTTGTTTTTCTCAATGTTTTGAAAAATGACAATGGCCGCTTTACAATGTTTTGCTTGACTTGGTGTTGCAACTCATAAATGAATTCGACGGTAACATTTCAAAAGGCATCATGTACATTTTGACACTTTCTGGGTTATTGCATATTCTGAAAGTACTCCTAATAAACTACCTCTCCACCAAAAATGAGCAAAAGTTACTTCAGTAAAGTCTGTTTAATCATGATTTTAAATAAAGTAACATAAACAAAATCTCTGCCATCAGCAGTCCCTGTTTATATAGCCCTGTCAACCTGTCAAACAAAAGACTACATGAACCTCGTGACGGAAAAAAAGCTACATGAACAAAGCGCCATGTACATTCGGCGAAGAAAAACGAATCATAACAAAGCGCCCCCCCTCAATGACAGCAGGGTGATATCGACGTTGGTGATTTCAAAAGGAGTTATGTTTGTTTTACTCAAATAAAATTACGGAAATGATGTTTTATTGAATTTGGATGATCAAGTATCAATAAAAGCAACGTTTTTCATCGTTTGTTATTATTAGAACATCTTATTTTGCTTTTATATTAAAATGGGAATTGAAAATGGATGCTCAACATTCAAATGCGTTTTTCTCAAAACGCATGGTGTGTACATGATGCTTTTTGAAATGTTGGCGTCGAATTCCTCCACGCATGGTCCAAAATGAGTGAATCGAACTTGATTTTGAGTACATCCACCTGACCGTGTGGAGGAGGAATGTTTGTTTTGATTTTTTATTTTCCCTGTGCCGTCAAAGTTTTTTTTGAGCCGTACGACGTGTTTGAGGACGAGTCCATGTTGAACCACCGGATGGAGATTCTGTCCAAGCTGAACACGCTGGTCAAGCAGTGGGTGCGCAATGTGTCCATCTCGAAGAACATGCCGAAAGTGCTGGCAGAGAAGCTCGGCGGAAAGATCTACACTTTTGGGTCGTACCGGCTGGCCGTTAACCACAATATTGACGAATATTGACGCGCTGTGCGTGGCGCCGCGCAACATCGAACGGCAGGACTACTTTGGGTCGTTCCTCGAGCTGCTGGAGAAACAGCCCGAGGTGACAGAGTGCCGCGCCGTCGAGGAGATGCTTGTGCCGGACGTCAAGATGAACTTTGACGGCATCAAGATTGATTTGCTGTTTGCGCGGTTGGCGCTGAAGGAGATTCCGGACAACTTTGACCTGCGCGAAGATATGCTGCTGAAGAATCTGGACCCCAAGTTGATGCGCAGTCTGAACGGATGCCGCGCCACCGACGAAATCCTGCGGCTGGTGCCCAACATTGACAACTTTCGACTGGCGCTGCGTTCGACCAAGCTGTGGGCGAAGAGTAAGTTGAGCTTTGGTTGGTATCTTTTAGGGTTTTTGTTAATATTGGGGTTTTCTTCTATTCACTGTTTTTTCTGTTTTCAGAGCATGGAATCTACTCCAATTCTTTGGGTTACTTTGGAGGTGTGTCTTGGGCTATGCTGGTGGCCAGGACGTGTCAGCTCCCAAATGTCGTCGCGGCCACGCAAGTGCACAAGTTCTTTCTGGTGTTTTCGCGCTGGAATTGGTCCCAGCCGGTGTTCTTGAAGCGGCCGGACACCGTGAATCTGGGCTTTCAAGTGTGGGATCCGCGGGTGAATGTGCAGGGCCGGTTCCACCTGATGCTGATCATCACGCCGGCATATCCGCAGCAAAACTCGACCTTCCACGTGTCTAGCTCGACACGGAAGATCATGCTGAACGAGTTTAACCGCGGCATGCAGATCACGGACGAAATCATGCTCGGCAAGGCCGGCTGGGACAAGCTGTTTGAGGCGCCGAGCTTCTTCTTCAAGTATCGCTACTTTATCGTACTGCTGGTGACCTCGAACAACACCGACGACCTCCTCGAGTGGTGCGGACTGGTCGAGTCCAAGATTCGCTACCTAATCCAGAACCTGGAGCGAATCCTGCACATCAACCTGGCCCACGTCAACCCGAAGTGCTTCGAGCAGCTGGACTAAAACCAAAAGGACGACGGCGGCGAGGGCGCAGACAACACTGCTCGCTCTGGTTCTTGGGGTCAGAGCGGTCGGAGAACCTGAACGTGGACCTGACCGAAAGCATCCAGAACTTTACCGATGCCGTGCATAAACATGCGGTGCGTTGAGCGATTCTACAGCCAAAAAAACGCGTCTCTAACCGAGTTGTTTTCTTTCAGGTGCACATCAAGGTCCTCGAGACGACACGCGACGGCATGAAGACCGAGGCGCGGCACGTCCGGCGGAAGCAGCTCAACCAGTACCTCGACCCGAACCTGCTCAAGCGGGAGCGCAAAAACCAGCGACTTCTTCGCCGTCGCAAATGCGCAAACGACCTGCTCAGAAGAAACTAGAAACTAGAGCGAAATTCGACGGGTTTTGATTCGCGGTGTTTCGGTGAGTGATCGTATCACTATGGCAGCGTTAGGTTTTTTGGCCGCCGTGGAGCTAGCAGTTTTGCTCCACAATGTTAATACATTATGGCTAGAACAAAACAGTGTTTCTAGACTGGTTAGACGAAATCACTGGTGTCGTGGCACCTGTGCCGATGTCGATTTCGACTCTCCGCTAGGTCAGCGACGAATGTCTCGAGTGTGACGAGCGGAAGTTATTAATTCGTTTGGACCGCTCTCTACCATCGCACGTCGATCTTCACACACGGATAGAAATCCTGTCCGAAAAACCGTCAACAAATTGTTTTAAAATCGATAACATCGATTGTTTTCGATTTCATTTACAATGTTTTCAAAAATGAAAACATTTTCAACGATTTCGAAAACTTTTGTGTTCGAAAACGCAACTTTTTCCGTCTCACTTTTGCGAAGCGTAACTACTGTCAAAACGCAGCCTAATTCAAAACGTCAACCAAGCTCTCGTGACAGTTTGTTTATACAATGTTTTTTTTAGTTTTCGGGTGAAGTAACCGGAGAGCCGGAGAAGTTCCCGGTGGCCAGATTTTAACTGGTTCTGCTTCGACGGTGTTTTTAAAATGTGAAGTACTGTGCTAAATAAAAGCAGCAACAACTCCCAGTGCCCAGTGTCCAGCTGGTAACACCGCCAACAAAGTCGTTCTGGCCAACCGGGTCGAGCTGAAAAGTGCTTTCGGAGGTGGAGAAATCACCTGTCCGGGAGAAGTGAAAGGTCAACCCGCACCGCCAGCGTCGATTCGGACAACAGTGATCGAAAGGAGCGGTAAAGGTTCAGTTTTGGAATAAAAGACGGAACCGGTGGCAATGGCCACACTCGAGAAGGCGGACAGCGAAATGATTGCATCGCCGGAACCTGCTCCACGGCCAGCGAGGAAGAAGATTTTGTCAAGCGGGAAGAAATAATCAGCTGTCGCTGGTAGTGCGGATCGACCTTGACTTCTCCCGGACAGGTGATTTCCCACTTCCGAAAGCACTTTTAAGCTCGACCCGGTTGGCCGGAACGACTTTGTTGGCGGTGTTGGCAGCTGGACATTCCTCCTCCTCCTCCTCCTCCTCCTCCTCCTCCTCCTCCTCCTCCTCCTCCTCCTCCTCCTCCTCCTCCTCCTCCTCCTCCTCCTCCTCCTCCTCCTCCTCCTCCTCCTCCTCCTCCTCCTCCTCCTCCTCCTCCTCCTCCTCCTCCTCCTCCTCCTCCTCCTCCTCCTCCTCCTCCTCCCCTCCTCCTCCTCCTCCTCCTCCTCCTCCTCCTCCTCCTCCCCTCCTCCTCCTCCTCCTCCTCCTCCTCCTCCTCCTCCTCCTCCTCCTCCCTCCTCCTCCTCCTCCTCCTCCTCCTCCTCCTCCTCCTCCTCCTCCTCCTCCTCCTCCTCCTCCTCCTCCTCCTCCTCCTCCTCCTCCTCCTCCTCCTCCTCCTCCTCCTCCTCCTCCTCCTCCTCCTCCTCCTCCTCCTCCTCCTCCTCCTCCTCCTCCTCCTCCTCCTCCTCCTCCTCCTCCTCCTCCTCCTCCAGGGCCACCGAGAGAAAGATGTTGTCCAGCGGGGGCAAATCATCAACGTTGATACCCTCAGAAACTTGGTAAGATTTTAATGAAAAATTTTCACCACAACTAGTAATCGATCGATCTAATCGACCTTCCGCCCTTCACAGGCTGCGACGCCGTCCTTTTCCAGATCTGCTGCCACCTCAAATCTAACCACGACGACAAGAAAAGCGGCCCGGGACAAGGCGCATCAACCGAACTCGAGCTCTGTCGGCATCCAGGAGCCGATCGCGGTCAAGCTTCGGTCGTGCAGAAGGCGCTGAATACCCACACTCACACACTACATTACACTCTACCACCACAAAACTGTAATCAAACATTCTTTAATTCTACAATTCTAATTTAAAAAATTCTAGAAATCTAAATTTCTAAATTTTCAAAACACTTAAGACCTTCAATTCTAAAATTCTAGGATTCTTAAGTCTAAAATTCAAAAATTCAATATTCTGAGATTCTAAAATTTCAAATTTATTAAATTCTGAAATTCCAAATTCAACAATTCCAATATTCTAAAATTCTACAATTTTAAAATTCAAAATTTTTGGTTTCTAAAATTCAACAATTCAAA
Organism: Culex quinquefasciatus; assembly: GCF_015732765.1. Lineage (NCBI taxonomy): Eukaryota > Metazoa > Arthropoda > Insecta > Diptera > Culicidae > Culex > Culex quinquefasciatus. Next base: position 59,971,533 of record NC_051861.1, on the reverse strand, counting down.
AATTTCAAATTCTTGGATTCTACAATTCTGAAATTCTAAAATTCTAAAATTCTAAAATTCTAAAATTCTAAAATTCTAAAATTCTAAAATTCTAAAATTCTAAAATTCTAAAATTCTAAAATTCTAAAATTCTAAAATTCTAAAATTCTAAAATTCTAAAATTCTAAAATTCTAAAATTCTAAAATTCTAAAATTCTAAAATTCTAAAATTCTAAAATTCTAAAATTCTAAAATTCTAAAATTTTAAAATTTTAAAATTCTAAAATTCTAAAATTTAAAATTCTAAAATTCTAAAATTTAAAATTTAAAATTTAAAATTTAAAATTCTAAAATTTAAAATTCTAAAATTTAAAATTCTAAAATTCTAAAATTTAAAATTCTAAAATTCTAAAATTTAAAATTCTAAAATTCTAAAATTCTAAAATTTAAAATTTAAAATTTAAAATTCTAAAATTCTAAAATTTAAAATTCTAAAATTTAAAATTCTAAAATTTAAAATTCTAAAATTTAAAATTTAAAATTCTAAAATTCTAAAATTTAAAATTTAAAATTCTAAAATTCTAAAATTCTAAAATTTAAAATTCTAAAATTCTAAAATTTAAAATTTAAAATTTAAAATTCTAAAATTTAAAATTCTAAAATTCTAAAATTTAAAATTCTAAAATTTAAAATTCTAAAATTTAAAATTTAAAATTCTAAAATTTAAAATTTAAAATTTAAAATTCTAAAATTCTAAAATTCTAAAATTCTAAAATTCTAAAATTCTAAAATTCTAAAATTCTAAAATTCTAAAATTCTAAAATTTAAAATTCTAAAATTCTAAAATTCTAAAATTCTAAAATTCTAAAATTTAAAATTTAAAATTTAAAATTCTAAAATTCTAAAATTCTAAAATTCTAAAATTCTAAAATTTAAAATTCTAAAATTCTAAAATTCTAAAATTCTAAAATTTAAAATTCTAAAATTCTAAAATTCTAAAATTCTAAAATTCTAAAATTCTAAAATTTAAAATTCTAAAATTCTAAAATTCTAAAATTTAAAATTCTAAAATTCTAAAATTTAAAATTTAAAATTCTAAAATTCTAAAATTCTAAAATTCTAAAATTTAAAATTTAAAATTCTAAAATTTAAAATTTAAAATTTAAAATTTAAAATTCTAAAATTTAAAATTCTAAAATTCTAAAATTCTAAAATTTAAAATTCTAAAATTTAAAATTCTAAAATTCTAAAATTTAAAATTTAAAATTCTAAAATTCTAAAATTTAAAATTCTAAAATTTTAAAATTCTAAAATTCTAAAATTCTAAAATTTAAAATTCTAAAATTCTAAAATTCTAAAATTCTAAAATTCTAAAATTTAAAATTCTAAAATTTAAAATTCTAAAATTCTAAAATTTAAAATTTAAAATTTAAAATTCTAAAATTCTAAAATTCTAAAATTCTAAAATTTAAAATTTAAAATTTAAAATTCTAAAATTCTAAAATTTAAAATTCTAAAATTTAAAATTTAAAATTTAAAATTTAAAATTCTAAAATTCTAAAATTTAAAATTCTAAAATTTAAAATTCTAAAATTTAAAATTCTAAAATTCTAAAATTTAAAATTCTAAAATTTAAAATTCTAAAATTTAAAATTCTAAAATTCTAAAATTTAAAATTCTAAAATTTTAAAATTCTAAAATTCTAAAATTTAAAATTCTAAAATTTAAAATTCTAAAATTCTAAAATTTAAAATTCTAAAATTTAAAATTTAAAATTTAAAATTTAAAATTTAAAATTCTAAAATTCTAAAATTCTAAAATTTAAAATTCTAAAATTTAAAATTTAAAATTCTAAAATTCTAAAATTCTAAAATTCTAAAATTCTAAAATTCTAAAATTTAAAATTTAAAATTCTAAAATTCTAAAATTTAAAATTCTAAAATTTAAAATTCTAAAATTTAAAATTCTAAAATTCTAAAATTTAAAATTTAAAATTCTAAAATTTAAAATTTAAAATTTAAAATTTAAAATTCTAAAATTTAAAATTTAAAATTCTAAAATTCTAAAATTTAAAATTTAAAATTTAAAATTTAAAATTCTAAAATTCTAAAATTCTAAAATTTTAAAATTTAAAATTTAAAATTTAAAATTTAAAATTCTAAAATTTAAAATTCTAAAATTCTAAAATTCTAAAATTCTAAAATTCTAAAATTCTAAAATTCTAAAATTCTAAAATTTAAAATTTAAAATTTAAAATTTAAAATTCTAAAATTTTAAAATTCTAAAATTTAAAATTCTAAAATTCTAAAATTTAAAATTTAAAATTCTAAAATTCTAAAATTCTAAAATTTAAAATTCTAAAATTTAAAATTCTAAAATTCTAAAATTCTAAAATTCTAAAATTTAAAATTTAAAATTCTAAAATTCTAAAATTTAAAATTTAAAATTCTAAAATTTAAAATTCTAAAATTTAAAATTTAAAATTCTAAAATTCTAAAATTTAAAATTCTAAAATTTAAAATTTAAAATTTAAAATTCTAAAATTCTAAAATTTAAAATTCTAAAATTTAAAATTTAAAATTCTAAAATTTTAAAATTCTAAAATTCTAAAATTTAAAATTCTAAAATTCTAAAATTCTAAAATTCTAAAATTTAAAATTTAAAATTCTAAAATTTAAAATTTAAAATTCTAAAATTTAAAATTCTAAAATTCTAAAATTCTAAAATTCTAAAATTTTAAAATTCTAAAATTCTAAAATTCTAAAATTTTAAAATTCTAAAATCTAAAATTCTAAAATTCTAAAATTCTAAAATTTAAAATTTAAAATTCTAAAATTCTAAAATTCTAAAATTCTAAAATTCTAAAATTCTAAAATTCTAAAATTCTAAAATTCTAAAATTTAAAATTTAAAATTCTAAAATTTAAAATTCTAAAATCTAAAATTCTAAAATTCTAAAATTCTAAAATTCTAAAATTTAAAATTTAAAATTCTAAAATTCTAAAATTTAAAATTCTAAAATTCTAAAATTCTAAAATTCTAAAATTCTAAAATTCTAAAATTTTAAAATTCTAAAATTTAAAATTTAAAATTTAAAATTTAAAATTCTAAAATTCTAAAATTCTAAAATTCTAAAATTTAAAATTTAAAATTTAAAATTTAAAATTCTAAAATTTAAAATTCTAAAATTTAAAATTTAAAATTTAAAATTCTAAAATTTAAAATTTTAAAATTCTAAAATTTTAAAATTTAAAATTCTAAAATTCTAAAATTCTAAAATTTAAAATTCTAAAATCTAAAATTCTAAAATTTAAAATTCTAAAATTCTAAAATTTAAAATTCTAAAATTTAAAATTCTAAAATTTAAAATTTAAAATTTAAAATTTAAAATTAAAATTCTAAAATTTAAAATTTAAAATTTAAAATTCTAAAATTTAAAATTCTAAAATTTTAAAATTTAAAATTTAAAATTCTAAAATTCTAAAATTCTAAAATTCTAAAATTCTAAAATTTAAAATTTAAAATTTAAAATTCTAAAATTCTAAAATTTAAAATTCTAAAATTCTAAAATTCTAAAATTTAAAATTTAAAATTTAAAATTCTAAAATTTAAAATTCTAAAATTTAAAATTCTAAAATTCTAAAATTTAAAATTCTAAAATTCTAAAATCTAAAATTCTAAAATTTAAAATTCTAAAATTTAAAATTCTAAAATTTAAAATTCTAAAATTCTAAAATTTAAAATTCTAAAATTTAAAATTCTAAAATTTAAAATTTAAAATTCTAAAATTCTAAAATTCTAAAATTCTAAAATTCTAAAATTCTAAAATTTAAAATTCTAAAATTCTAAAATTCTAAAATTCTAAAATTTAAAATTTAAAATTTAAAATTCTAAAATTCTAAAATTCTAAAATTTAAAATTCTAAAATTCTAAAATTCTAAAATTTAAAATTCTAAAATTCTAAAATTCTAAAATTCTAAAATTCTAAAATTCTAAAATTTAAAATTTAAAATTTAAAATTCTAAAATTTAAAATTTAAAATTTAAAATTTAAAATTCTAAAATTCTAAAATTTAAAATTCTAAAATTTAAAATTCTAAAATTTAAAATTCTAAAATTCTAAAATTCTAAAATTTAAAATTTAAAATTTAAAATTTAAAATTTAAAATTCTAAAATTCTAAAATTCTAAAATTCTAAAATTCTAAAATTTAAAATTCTAAAATTCTAAAATTCTAAAATTTAAAATTTAAAATTTAAAATTCTAAAATTCTAAAATTTAAAATTCTAAAATTCTAAAATTCTAAAATTTAAAATTTAAAATTCTAAAATTTAAAATTCTAAAATTTAAAATTCTAAAATTTAAAATTCTAAAATTCTAAAATCTAAAATTTAAAATTCTAAAATTTAAAATTCTAAAATTTAAAAATCTAAAATTTAAAATTCTAAAATTTAAAATTCTAAAATTCTAAAATTTAAAATTCTAAAATTCTAAAATTCTAAAATTCTAAAATTTAAAATTCTAAAATTCTAAAATTCTAAAATTCTGAAATAATTCTAAAATTCTAAAATTCTAAAATTCTAAAATTCTAAAATTCTAAAATTTAAAATTTAAATTCTAAAATTCTAAAATTCTAAAATTAAATTCTAAAATTCTAAAATTATATTCTAAAATTCTAAAATTCTGAAATTCTAAAATTCTAAAATTCCAATATTCCAAAATTCCAAAACTCCAAAACTCCAAAATTCCAAAATTCCAAAATTCCAAAATTCCAAAATTCCAAAATTCCAAAATTCCAGAATTCCAAAATTCCAAAATTCCAAAATTCTAAAATTCCAAAATTCCAAAATTCCAAAATTCCAAAGTTCCAAAATTCCAAAATTCCAAAATTCCAAAATTCCAAAATTCCAAAATTCCAAAATTCCAAAATTCCAAAATTCCAAAATTCCAAAATTTCAAAATTCCAAAATTCCAAAATTTCAAAATTCCAAAATTTTAAAATTCAAAACTTCTAAAATTCCTTCATTTTTAAATTCCTAAATTCCTAAATTACTTAATTTCTAAATTCCTAAATTCTTAAATTCCCGAATTCCCAAATTTACAAATTCACTTATTCACCAATTCCCAAATTCTTAAATTCCTAAATTCTCAATTTCAAAATTCTAAATTCACACATTCCCAAATTCCGTAATTCTCAAATTCCAAAATTCCCAAAATCCCAAATTCTTAAAATCCCAAATTCCCAAATTAATAAATTCTTCAATTTTCAAATTCCCAAATTAACAAATTCATCAATTCCCAAATTAACAAATCCACTAGTTCCCAAATTCTCCAATTTACAAATTCCCAAATTCTTAAATTCCTCAATTCCTAAATTCCTAAATTCCTAAATTCCTAAATTCCCAAATCCCCAAATTCCCAAATTCACAAATTCTTATATTCCCAATTTTCTAAATTCCTAAATTCTCAAATTCCTAAATTCCTAAATTCCTAAATTCCTGATTTCCTAAATTCCTAAATTCCTAAATTCCTAAATTCCTAAATTCCTAAATTCCTAAATTCCTAAATTCCTAAATTCCTAAATTCCTAAATTTCTAAATTCCTAAATTCCTTTATTCCTAAATTCCTAAATTCCTAAATTCCCAAGTTCCTAAATTT